>NW_028245221.1:0-81631 GCF_964263255.1 Lissotriton vulgaris | reverse complement strand
CTTGAATATTAACTTGTCCAAGAACTCATGGAGTTTTCAAAGAACTGAGACTCTTTGATGACGTTATTATGTCCACCTTTACGTCAAACTCGGCACCTTCAAGGTATAAATATGCCCACACTGGCCCAAGCAAACACACGATGGTTTGAAGCAGTTCGACTATCTACCTGCCCGATGCTGCAAGTGCCGAAGGAAACCGACCCTCCAGCAGATGCACTGAGAGAGACGCTATCTTTTCTCTTGCCGAGAAATCCAGCTCCAGTGTTTCCAAGCTCCCCTTGCGGGGTGTTGGGGAATCGAATCCTGAGACAGAGAGATACAAGACCTCCTTCATTCTAAACCAAGGTATGGAGCTGATTTGAACATAAGAGAAATATTGGAAATATTCTTGGCAAAAGAATACTAACCTTATGCTACACCACACTTACTTCTTCCCTCGTACTAGACTTAGGTTATTTACATCGGGGTAGGCGTATTTTAGAAGCACCAGTTGAGTACTTTTAGTCTTTATTTATTTATGTATGTATTTTATGGCTTAGAAATCATACCATGCTTTTACAGTATTATTTTATAATACTCTTCTTGCTGTATGCATTATACTTTACAGCCAGTATTACGATTGTAACAGTTCATTTCTTCTGCATGAGAAAGAAGACTGTTCAATAAATACTTTTGTTGAAAACGCCCGTCTCTCTATTTCTCTGCACCTCCGGTGTAACGAAGCATGCACGAATGACTGATTAAAATATCTATCTATGGTTTCCACGACTCTGAAGATCAGTTTTATCTTGGGGACACAAAGTTGTCATGTTTATGCGGTTGTCAGAAACTAATCCCTTCTTGTGATTTCAAGAAAGTATCTAGTGACATCTGAACTAGCTGGCACTCACAAGTAAGTCTAATATATTCGATAGAGACCTAGTAGACATAAGTCCTATGTCACATCTATAGGAGATATTATTCCAATGAGCAGGGCCTATTGGGAATATAGGTACTGCACTACATGACGCCCAACGTTTGGTAATGATTCAGAAAAGGGGGTGGTGATGGACAGAGTATCTGAATTAAGCAGAACACTCGTACCCAGTCAACAGATCAGGGCTTGATCCATCACCGTTTTTTAGCTCACTGCACCATCCCAGTTCAAAACCTGGCTGCATGCAAATTAGTCTGTCCCTGGCCCAGTGCATCATGGGAACAGGGCAGACCAAACTACCAAGTCAATTCTTTTACTCGAAAGGAAACAAGCTTCCGGGGACCGGTTTCTGGCATTACGGCCGTCTTCGGCCCGGCTTGCTTGAATCCTGATTGTGCAGTAAGCAAGGGACTCATGTCTGAGCATACCCTTCCACGCTAATGGTGGACAAAACGATTCAGAAAAGGGGGTGGTGATGCACTGAGCCAGGGACAGACTAATTTGCATGTAGCCAGGTTCTGAGCTGGGAGGGTGCAGTGAGCTAAAAAATGGTGATGGATCAAGCGCTGATCTTTTGACTGGGTACGAGTGTTCTGTTTAATTCAGATACTCTGTCCATCACCATCCCCTTTTCTGAATCGTTTTGTCCACCACAAGCGTGGAAGGGTATGCTCAGATGTGAGTCCCTTGCTCACTGCACCATCAGGATTCAAGCAAGACGGGCCGAAGACGGCTGTAATGCCAGAAACTGGTCCTCGGAAGCTTGTTTCCTTTCCAGTAAAATAATTGGCTTGGTAGTTTGGTCTGCCCTGTTCCCATGATGTACTGGGCCAGGGACAGACTAATTTGCATGTAGCCAGGTTCTGAGCTGGGATGGTGCAGTGAGCTAAAAAACGGTGATGGATCAAGCCCTGATCTTTTGACTGGGCACGAGTGTTCTGTTTAATTCAGATACTCTGTCCATCACCACCCCCTTTTCTGAATAGCAACGTTTGGTAAGGCACTAATTTAACGCTAGATACTAGAGTAACTCAGTCTTGCTTTTCACAGAGACCCCTTTTTCCCATAAAATACTCCAATAGACATCTGGAGTGGGTTAAAGGATGAAATATCTGCCATAACTGAGTAGGACGGTCATGGGTCCAGGCAAGTGCCCAGTGCTGGGTGTTTTCTTTAAGAAGTTTGTGGGCAACTGTTAGCTCAGCTAAAGCAATTAATTAAAATACATAGACAATTGGTTCAATATGTCATGCGGACTCTAACAGTCCAACCGACTATCAGAATTCCACAGCAAACCCTTCATCAAGGGAACACAAACAAAATTACACCACAGACTATACAATTATTCATTGGTAAATTACCCACAAAAAGGGAACAAATTCCATTCTGGTTAGCTCAAAAATTTACTCAGATCGAAGCAGTATTTCCCAATAGTACACCTCATGAGGAACACAGTATTCTAACAATCTATTTACCAATGGGGATCGCACCACACCTGGAGGACTGTGACACTTGGGGTACCGTCTTTGCTGCAATTTACACAAAAACACATGGTGTTCCGTCCATGGCGGTAATATAAGACGCCCTGAAACAGATTCAAAATGAATACGGGGCAGAGCCTGCTTTAAATCTCGGTATGAAGTTACTGAAGGATTTCAAACAGGTCTCAGCTATATTAGTTAATACTAAAGGTGAAGCAGCATCCGTGGTAATCCGCCACAAACTAAAAGAACTTGATGTAACTGAGCAACCATATGAACTGGCCAGAATAATAGAAACATCCTATGAAGAACTAGGAAGAGATAGTTTGGGTGGGAAACCAGTAAAACCCAAACTAACAGAAAATCCTGAGAAAGTGTTATTAAAAACACTCTCACTACTCCTAAAAAGAAGTGGGAAAATACTATACGGACACTTCCTAAGGAGAAGCGTTCTCAATCCAGAGGTAGGTCTCCTCAAAAGGAGCCCTCTGAAAAAGGTATTACCTCAGAAATAGGGATAATTTGAGAAAATCTGATAGATATCAAGATACTGATACACGTTCCTCTTGTACCTTTCAGACTACCTCACAGAAATCAGAAAGAAGAGGACGATCAGAACAAAAGGAAGAACACGTGAAGTCCAAAGACGATCAACACGTTCCAAAAAATAAGAAATCTCAATTCACCAAGAAGAAGGTAGCAGGTCTAAAAATCAGACATGCCGAGGATCTTGAGGACACAACTCAAGAACTGGGAGTGGGCCCAGACAATGCTGGACAGCGCAGCAGAAGTTACCATAGCTCACAAGATCCTGAAGGATCATCTGGAGACAGTGGAACTGAATGAATACATTTAAGTTGAAACTGCCGATACCAGGGTTAGTGACGTGTAGCCCATAAGTTATATGAAGTAACACTCCGGATAGAGGGGGACATAACTATAAAAATAAAAGCACTCTTTTGAGAAAAACTAGGGTTATGACATCATTCTGGCTGAAAAAGACTGGCCACCTGAATTTGTCAGGGACTGCCCACATGGCAAAGTGATCATTATGCCAGTCTTCTCCAATTATATTCCTATTCATAAAAAATACACCTATGCCAGACTCCAGCAATATATAAAAATCATGTGGGATGGGATGAGGACTCTCCTCACCGTAAGATCCAGTTAAAAAATCAACCTACTTCTCAGAGGCAGTATCCAGTTAAGAAAGAAGCTAAGAAACAGGTCAGGGAGATCTTAGATCAACTTGAATACCAAGGAGTGATTGAAACATGCACCTCGTCCATGAACAATCCTTTGTTTCCTGTCTCTAAACCAGACAATACATATCGTGTAGTTTTGGACTACAGACATTTAAATTCTTGTTACAAAACCTGTGCAGTACAAAATGCACACAGTGCAGCGCTGATGTATAACACTGTGCGTAAAAAATATAAAACAACATTAGATATTACTAATGGTTTCTTCTGTCAAAATATTGCATCTGAAAGCAGGTATTTGACCGCTTTCTCAATTATGGGGACACTGCATCAGTTCTGTCGTCTCCCCTAGGGATTCAAGAATAGGCCGGGGTTATTTTCAGCCAGAGTAACAGAGTTACTACAAATGTATGATGATGAGGCATCATCTTATGCTGATGACATCTATCTTACAGATGATGATTTGGACAGACACTTGAACAGGGTGAACACCATAACACTCGGCTTCGCCTCTGAAGGGTACAAATTCAATTTGAAGAAATCTAGAATTGTCCACCTCAACGTCCTATTCTAAGGATACGAACTATCAAGTGAAGGAAAAAGCCTGGCAGCAAACTTTTTAGAAAAATGTGCACTGCTGCAACTCCAAAAACACTGAAAAACCTGCAGTCAGTTCTAGGATTCCTGAATTTCGGCAGAACTTACATTCTAAACTACGCAGAAAAGGTTAAACCTCTCTACGAATTAATCAAACCTGATTTCAAACCTACTAATTGGATTGAAAAACACACAAAAATGTTGTGTTCAGTGCAAACAGACATTTTAGCATCAACCCATTTGCAAACACGCGTAAACGAATGCAACCTTGTAATCCTAATCATACCAGGGAGATGCTGATTCACATACATAACCTTTAATGAAGGTGAAAAGGTACCAATAACTTATAAATCACACTTGTACACACAAGCTGAAATGAAATTCACTTCAACAGAAAAAATTCTGACAGCGGTTCAAACTGCAGTAGCAAAAGAGAGAGCCCTTTAACAGGGAAAACGCATAAAGGTCGTTACTCCTGGAACTGCCTTAGAGGCAGTGACAAAAGCGAGCATTCCAAATGCAAAAGCTTTACATCCACGATGGATACAATGGGTCAATTCTCTTGCTGCAGCAGACGTTGAATACGTTTTTGACCCCTACTTGAAAACTCAAGAATTTCTACAATACGAACAAGAATGTCCTCTGCCCACTGTGATTCTGCCTCTAGAACATTACGGATGTATGATTTATACAGATGGATCAGCACAACTCGCAATTGGGGGAAAACAAGCTTATAGTGCTGCGTGCGCGATTGTCAAAGGTCGATGGCACGATGGTAAATTCAGACCTATGGTCACAAAAACTCAATCTCTCGGAGATTGTACATCTCAGCGATCTGAACTACAGGCTTTTAAGATGGCGCTTGAAAATACGGATCGCGAATTCCCCACACTCATAGTGTGAGATTCGTATTACTGCATCCAATCTTACAATGAATACTAGCTGAATTGGGTTCAAACCGGTTTCGAAGACGCAAAAGGTGGCACAATTAAACATAAAATGCTTTGGGAACAAGTAGTTCTGTTACAGAAATAACTCCAAAAGACTCTTGTGATCCATACACTGAGTCATCAGCGTGATGGGGTTCACGTTGCAGGGAATTCATTGGCTGATGTGGCCGCGAAGGCGGCTGTGCAAACGGATTCCATAACTGCAATCACTCATTCAAAAACCAAAATAGACGGCGAAACAATGCTAGCTGTCAATGCCCCAAACTATCCACTTGAATATTCATACAAAATTGATGCCAACTCCGTTACCTTTGCTCGAATCCCTGGAGTGGGGATAGGGTCATTCCAAACAGGAATCGGAGAGGTGCTTTGATTCAAGACGCACATATGGGAGAGGGTCTGATACATCAAGGGATCTCAAAATCTCTTCTAGAGTTAAAAGAGATGTACTGGTGGCCAGGGACGAATGCCTCATTTACGAATTTGGAAATAATTGCGATGTCTGTTACAGCGATTACAGCTTAGAGTGCCGCCAAATTCCTGACTACAGTGTAGCCAGACCAGTACAGACACTGTTGTTAGATAGCATTAGACTATCCACTCTCAGACGTCCCTATGCACAAAAGTGGTCCCACAACTATTAGGACAAGATTTATTTGGATGTGGCCTCAGCGCTCGGCTGACGCCCAAACTGTTATAAAAGATTTGCGAGTCTTTATCAGCACATACGCAATCGGCACGCTACATTCTGACCAGGGTGCTGCGTTTAGTTCTAGAGCTTACAAGGAGGCAATGGCCAGCTTGGGTGTTGCATTGCGGTACTCTTGTCCATTCCATCCTGAGGGAAATTTGGTTGTGGAAAGAAAAAACTGTGACGTAAAGCAATCTATAACAGCTAGGGTATTAGGCTTGGGTGACGGGTGGGTCAAACATCTAATAAGTGTCCAACGTAGTCTTAACAATCTGCCAAGAAATTCTCTGGGTGGAATCACTCCATATGAAATCCTTTTTGGTACTAGAATGATTGTTGAAGACCTCGATCGTCATACTTCAGTGGTAGAACAAAAACCCTTTGATATCAAAGACCGTTTGGCTGTTTTGTAGGACTTAAATGAAACAAGAAGTCTAAGCAACACCATACAGAAGCCAACGACCACTGAAGAAAAAACACCTGTCCCAGCAAGACCTGTCTTGATTCCAATGATTGCGGATCTGGTCAGAGAGAAAATAGCGGATAAGAGGGAATTTGGGCCTTCTTACAGAAAACCAGTACCTGTACTAGCAATCCACGGATCAAGAACAGTGTTACTGGCCCCCTTGCTGGAAGAAAAACGAGAACTAGTTTGTATCAATTGACCTGGTAAAACCACACCATGTGGCCAATAATAAGTAGTAGGCCCAGTGGACTCCAAAGGTGTAGCAGATGACCAAATCTTGCTACTATCCAAGAGGTTCAAACTGAAAGACTCATCACCTTTGAAGAATATGCAGTGAGAAAAGAAGGACTATGCAATAAAGCCATGTAACTTGTACCTCTTGACACCCAAATAACAGTTTGTAAAGAAACTTCCTGTCTACAATGATGTAGCATCTGACTATACTAATATGTCAAAGGAACAAGCAGCTCCAGCTATTTCAAATAATCTGGATGCAATACTAACAATTGACAGAACTGCCTCTGGCTATTTCATCAACTTTGATACGTTTTCTGAGGATCCCAGTGAGCCCGAAACAATGCCAGCAAATAAAACTTTCAAGGAACAAGTAACAGAACTTTATCACCAGCTTGCAAATACATATCTGGTTTCACCATGGGTTGAATTTTGGATTGTGTTAGGTGTACTTGTTCTCCTACTTTGGTTCATTCTTGTTTTAGGTTTGGGAAAGCTGATAGATGGAAAATATGGTAATATGGACACAGCAAGTAAGAACATTAACTTGCTCCTGAAACCACACAAATCGTCTCATCGCGAGCAAAGAGACCTGTTATCAGTAAACATCACAGCTGTTCCCCTACCAGATGGTATAGCATGGGACAGAACTGATTATGACATTTATGGTCCCGTAGAGCTGTTGAAGATTCTACACTAATTTAAGGTTTCCTTGAGTGATTTTGTTTCACCCAGTACATTTTCTGATGATTGGGACTTTGAGACTGTAAATAACATGATGGCAGACTTAGAAATGTCAGCAATATTTACAAAGTATGAATACGTGGAAGGTTCATCAGATTATGAACAAATATATTGTTTTAATCATTATGGCCACCATTATTTGCACAAATCTGCAAACCCTAGAAATGTTTTAACTTATAATCAATGGGAACATTGTTCAACGCCACCAAAGGGTAGCTCTAAAACATTCTATGAAAAATGTCCATACTTCTCAGGTTTTAATTTCACAAATCTGGAAATATTTTACTTTTAAAATGTTAAAGAGTCAGGAAAGAAAAGTATGTTGACTAATACTAAGCAAATTTATTCTGCGGCCTTTTCTGTTCGATTGTCCACATTAGGTTTTGACTTTTGGAAAGGCAACATTGAGACAAAAACTGTCTGGGGCACAAAAGACTGGCAGGTGCAAGGTTTAGAAGCCTTATTTAGAGCCTGCATCATCCCAGAACAAATAATGTTTTTGAATGACACTGTTCAACAGACATCTTGTCTTGGCTTCGCTAAGATAAAAGATTTATACAAACCGTCCATACCTAAGTCCACACCTGATAGTAATGGAATTACAGATGAGGAGGTAGACGTGAAATATATTTTAAAGCAAAACAGAACTAATCCTGATTGGAAAAAATGGTTCATTTGGCCCACAGACACGAATAACTGTCAAGATAGATTCCTGAACAAGACACAAGGGTTTACAGTAACTAAGCCAGATCCAAGATATTTCCAGAGACAAAATCCAGGGATAATACCAACTTACAGTGTAGGAAAACTGTGCCTTGAGTGGCTACAAAAATCCGCACTTCCAGATATAAAACAACACTTAACTTTACCTAAAGATGGCATTGATTTGAGAGAATTCTTACTAGACCTTGCAAACAACGTCATAAACGTTTCATATACGTCGGTATTTACGCTGCTTATAATGAAGCATGGAAAGTCATGCAAATGGAAACTGCAGAACGAATATGAGAAATTGATCGTATTAATTTTGAGAAACCTCTCTATGTAGTTGACAATGGGTTAACAGTTCTGTCATCCAGAACTTATTCTTTGGACAGCATTGTAGCCATAGACATAATGGAACAGGACTTGCTCCTGTTACAACATAGACAGTCTCAATTGCGTTCTATAATGCTGCTAGGCTGGACGTTACAAAATCTTCATTCAGGCTATGTGCCTTGGTGTCTAATCAACACCACTTCATTGTTTACTGGATTTAATCTTACAGATAAACAAATCTCTTTGGCACAGAGGGGAGCAGACTATACGGGGCTGAGCATAGAAAAACTGGAAAGATTACCATTAACCATTTCTGAGAAACCAGCAGTGAAATGGATAGTACATGGCACCATCACGATACCAGTGACAATAGTCCAGTTTCAGTATTGCTTAATACACATACCAGCAGGCCTGTATGAAAGGTTGGGTAAAGAACACATAAAGTCGACCTGGGATTTACCATACACCCACAAATTTTGGAGTGGGGAAAAGGAGGTATTTCTTAGTGGTAAAAAGTGCAAAACCACACTGAGCGGTACACTTCTATGTCAGGGTATTATTTTACATGGAGCCTGTGATAGTTCTTCAACCAACTTATCGTGCCACCTGCAGGGTTCCCCAGCAGAAGTGATAGATCAAATTTTTAGGCAGCTTTCCAATGGGAGCTACATAATGTTGAATGATCACAGCTGTTGTGGAATGATGCCAGAAATAGCCTATCTAGTTAGTGTGTCAGCCAGGGTCACTTGCAGTATGCTAGTATTGTTTCCAAAAACTAAGACAGACGGGGAGTCGCCGCTATGGCTTTCACTGAACATCTCTTCTATACGAATTCATACTTTAAGCAGAATGAAAGCCATTCTTTTACAAAAAAACTGTGCCTCTGACATCGTACAGAGAGACATATGATCTTCAAGTTGCAAGGTTCTCTGCAGAGATACATGCCTTATTATCAACAAACTGCCCCATTTGCAGAAATGTTAGGTCGTATCTTAAACATGTCTGATACCAGTGGTATTGTAAATGTATTTAAGACAATTTTTTCGGGACTGTTAGCAGCCTGCCTCTCATCTTGGGACCCGTAGCAGGGATACTATCATCATCATCAAATAACTTTATTCGATTAAAAAAAGAATCATAAAAGTATACAATTTAAAAAGTTCACACATACAAATCACAAATAGTATTTCATATTCAAAGGTTTAGAGGCAGGACACAATATATCATATCAAAAAACATAAAATCAGTAAAACTTATTCATAGTTCATAATGATTCCTAATTAAAAAAGCAGATCTGATAAAACTGAGCATAGAACTACATAAAGCAGCAGTTGATAATGATCTCAAATACTCGAAACCTTCCTTATATGTGCATGGTCGAATATCCCTCAAGAGGGGTTTAATAAAGCGAGCTCTTGTGGATTTGTAAAGCGAACAAAAAAGCACAAAGTGCACTGTGCCTTGTTGAGCTACATTTTTGCATGGACAAGGGAGTAGCCTCTCACATCAACCCCCTTGGTTAGGGAAGGCCACTAAAAAGTGCAGTGCATTCAAAAGAAATCTTGTCAGATAAAAACGCCATTGTATGTGTGTTGTGAAAGACAAATAAAACTGTTGCTGTGGTATAACTACTTAGTCTGATGTCTGTTTATCTTGTCTGGACAGGCCTAGGACAGTATAGTATGCATTCTTGATGACCATCTTCATGTCCAGTTTAATAGAATCAGGATTTTCATAAAAGTTTTTCAGGCCTATTTTATAAAAAGTTTCCTTCACATAATGTATCCATGGTATCATCATAGCCTTATCGAGATTCATACAATCTTTTAAGATTTCTTTTGAAAACCGCAAATCTTCTGAAGTCCATATTTTCCCCCATAGAAGCAGAGGGGACACATGAATTCTATCACTCACAAAGTCTAAACCCACCTCAGAATGACAGAATATATTTGGAGAACTGTTTGGAATAGATAAAAGACATTTTAAAAATGTGTTCTCCATAATTTGTTTTTGCGCACTTTTGTGGTATCCCCATACTCCTGCCCCGTAGGTCGCTAATGGCAAACATTTGGATTTATACAAGGTCTTGAGCTCCACTATTGGTTTTTGACCCAGTTTACTGGCAAAGCGGGAAAGACCCTCTATCAATCTACTTGTCTTTTGGAGCTGGGTTGTTATCGGATGGTCTCAATTCAGTGTTTCATTAAAAAGATTTCCAAAATAGTTGAAATTTGGGACTTTCTCAATGACCATATTATTAACAATATATTTACAAGTTTTAGTTCTATTTGAGCCACAAGCCATGGAAAATGATTTGGCAAAATTGACCTTAAGATCTAATCCTAACATGAACTCGTTAAAAGCATTCAAACATTTTTGAAAACTATTTGCTGTTAAGGTCATCAACACAGTATCATCCGCATAAGACAATAAGGGAATGTATTTGCCATTTATTTTAGGAAAATCTATACCTTGTTGCAATAAAAACATTTTCAAACCATTTGTGTATATTAAAAAGAAAAAAGGGGCCAGAATACAGCCCTGGCAATGGGCCCGTTTTTTTCACCACCGGGACCATATCAAATGGCTACAGATGTTGCAGCATGCAATCTGCGCAAAAAAAGTGACAAGCGGCTCCTCGAATTCCATAGACTCCATTAGGGACCACAGTTTTCCCCGGCACACAGTGTCAAATGCACTGGATAAGTCCATTAAGGCCAGGTGAATTGAAACACCCTTGGCCTTTATGTACTTACCCATGATCATGGTCAGGTTGAGGTACTTTTCCGTAGTCCCCCTGCCTCTCCTAAAGCCATATTGGGTATCCACGATAATGCCAGAGGCGTTCGCCCATGTCTCCAGGAGTACTAGTATTACTCTCAAGAAGCATCTATTAGAGAGATTGGCCTATAGCAACTGAAATCGCTTCTATTTCCTTTTTTAAAAATAGGGACAACTACCGCCTCTTACCATGAAGATGGAATGCGTCCCACAATTGTCGCCTTAAAAACATTAAGCAGCAAGGGTGCACAGACTTGAGGATTTTTTTTAAATAAATCCAGGAGTACAGCATCAGGCCCTGGTGCCTTGAGGGAGATACCTTTTCTCAAAGCCTCCTCCACTTCACCCAGTGAAAGCGATAAACTAAGCTGACGTGCGGTCTGAATATTAAAAGGAACATCGTCCTCACACTCATTTAAAAATGAGATGCCCTTTGGGTGAAATATCTTATAGTAATGGCCTCCCAGACCACCCCAGTTATGTGCGTGACCATAGTCCTATTTTCATTACAGAAAAGCGGGCGATTTATACCCTCCCAAAATATCCTACTATCTTCCAGATCGCTAGCTTTCTCAAGGTCATCCCAAGCCTGCTTTTTCGTTTCTACTTTCCTTTTTTCAATGGCATTTTTATAGGTTTGCCTTGCTTTTCTAACCATTACTTTATCCCGTGGGACTACATGTAATGCTTTCTTCAAAGTTGTTTGGGCTGCAGAACATTCGACATTAAACCATTTAATATCAGGGGAGCTACCCTTCCTGGCCGGTTTAAGCAAATTTGTAGCCACACTCTTAGAAAGAACTTCAAAGTTCTGTAGTATCAATTCTGGCTCAGAGGTAACCGTCAGACAAGTCATCACTAAATTAGCTTTAATAATCATTTCCTCCAATGCCTTAGGGTCAATCTTATCCCATTTTAACTTTATCCCTTGATTATGATTGTGTTTTATTAAATGTTCAAGGGTCTTTTCCCTAGATACCACAGTACTTAGCAATAGAACAAGGGGGTTATGATCGCTAGCAGGATTTGGTTCTACCCTGAAATCATCAGCAAGGTATGATTACCTGCTGGAAATCAACATAAAATCAATTACACTCATGCACCCCCCAGCCCCTTGGAAAGTTGGAAAAGGTGCCATTGGAGTGTTGGTCAATGTATCGAGCATGCATAAGTGATTTGCCACAATAATATTATTTAATGCATCACCCTTTATGGAATGCTTAAAATGTGCATGAGGTTGTTCATTAGTGTCAAGTAGACCACAGGCCTTGCTCCCACTATATTGACATAAGGTGCAGTTAAAGTCCCCCATTCACATAATACACAAAGGAAAGATCTTTTCAGTCACTTTAGCACTTTCTGCCTGCAGAGAATCAATAATAACCGATGTCTGCATATCAAAAATATTGTAGTACCAATTAATTAAAAGCAAGGGTACAACAATCAGATTGGTACACAGAGTCAGTTGGTACCATGGGGAGGCCATTATTTTATCTATCTTTAGTGACTCATACCGTACCGAGATTGAAGTCATTAAGCCACCCTTTGCCCTCCCAGCCAAAGAGGGTTCAGCCTGGATGACTAGTGAATTATATCCATCTAGGAAAAGATCCTTTCTGCTCCATGTTTCTTGGTGGCAAATAATATCAAAGGATTTGATATACTCTACCCACATCTCATCTGATAACCTTCGCGAAATGCCTTCCATATTCCAAGAAATTAGGCGGAGAGTACATCTATCAAGTTGGCCATTTATTAAATCTGACTGTTTGCTAGTACTCTTGTTTTCCACTATATGTCTGGCTCATATAATGATCTGATCAGTATATTCTATTGAGCCCTGGGTTTTGGTATTATTATGGGGCAAATGCAAATCGCTGTAGTTACCCAAAGAGTCAGCTGGAGGTATGGGCTTACTAATGTTCCTACAATAAATTGGGGTTGCTGCAGTGTCTTTAGCATCATTTCCCATTGAGCTCTCTAGCTGTAGTCAATCAACATCTGCCAGGCTACTCAAGGGCTCAACACGATTTACATGGTACCATGGTGGGAACTGTAGCTGCGGTTTAAGTCTTATCTGATGCTCCGTTTCTGTTGAGTTAGGTTGCCATAAGGGGGGAGGGGCGATAAAAAAGCCCAAAGGTAGTATCAGAGCCCTTGAGGTATCCATGATTTGGTCAGCCACCCTATCAATTATAGCTCTTACCAGACCCGGAGCCCCAAAAGTCAGTACAATACAGTCTCCCTCCAATGACTTCTTAGTTGGTCCAACCCATCTGACCCTACATGCCATCTTAAGTTCTGAAAACAAAAAGCTACTATTTATACCAGTCTTCGCATTTACAAGATGCAAGGATTTGTTCCTTAAAGAGGGCCAGTCTTCTCCTTCACCAGGGGCTAGAGGGCAAACATTTGCTAAAACAACAATATAGGGTGTAGTTTGTGGAGGCAAGTTAAGAATTGAATCTGGGCCACTGTAGGGCATATGGCGTGAGTCTTTTGCACCCCTAAAACTTTCTTTTCTTGGTACTTGGGGAATTTGTAGCCTGAATACCACCCTGGATCGGGCCAACTATTTCCGTTGAAGGGCCATTTATTTGTGGACTGGCATCACTTGTATTCCCCCTTGGGTTCCCATCTCGTATTATGCTTTTACCCAAGGAATCTGGGTTATGAGCGCCCCCACTTCTAGTTTTTTCCTTGGACTTATTCAAGCTGGGCCTAGTTTCAGAATATGAAGCACAGACACTAGATTGTTGACCCTATATGCATGATAACCTGCTTTCAATAACTGTCCATTTGTGGAGGACAGGTTTTAAGTGAGCGTTAATTACCGCTTCCAGTTTATTCCAAAAACTTTCCTCCAAGCCATGTTCTATGGTTGATGTAAACAATGTAGGTGCTATGTCTACCGAAGATATGTCTTGGCTTGCCTCGGGCGTGGGCTCGGATGTAAGTTCTACAACCTCTTGGGTACCCTTCCTTACCAGAGGCTTAAATATGTGATGAGTCTTTTTGTGTGGTCTATTTATTGCCTGTCGCCTTTGTTTTTAAGAGGGTGGTACAGAACAACTTCCATTTGCTTGCTTAGATGTTTGTGCCTTCGTGACTACATTAGGTTTATCGTTGATAACAGTGGAATCTAAAATTTCCTGGGTAATGGGGGATTCAGCTGGCAATAATGGACACCCATTAATTTGTGACCCTCCAACAACCATTTCCTCACGTGGGTTTGGGCTGGTAGTGATATAACGACTCTGTAGCATTTGAGAGTCTAGGGACAATCTGCGTTCAGTTAACTTAATTTTGTGTATTATAGCAGATTCGGATCTTTTAAAAAAAGGCATTTAATGTACCTACTACCCATTTCCCTTTGCCATCTTTTAATTTTGCCATTATTAGTGTACCCCCACAATACACTAACTGTCACCAAATAGCAAAAAATAAAATATAACCCTAACAAAGGGTAACATATACACCTATATCACCCAACAAACAGCGACCAACGCCAAATAGTGAACAACATTTTGCCAGTCCCGCTTTGCAATAACAAAACATGGTCTCACATGGTCCGAAGGGTTAGGTGTTAAAACCGTGGCCCTGCCCGGCCTCCTTTGCCCCCTGACGGCCACAGACGGCCCGCCCTTTGCCCAGGCTTAGCCAGTCCCCGCCCGCGCGCGTCCCGCGTGGTGGGAATAGGAATATAGTTAAATCCTTCTGGAGGTTCTGAGGGAGGGACTGCCGCACGGGTCTCAGCCCCGCTGGCTCCTGGGGCGCGTAGTCCTTGAGCAAAGCCCCCGCTGCAACAAACAAAGCGTCTCCCACGAAGCGGGAGGCGCGAGCAGTCTATGTACCTCCTGGTGGTTCTGAGGGAGGTACTGCGGCACGGGTCTCAGCCCCGCTGGCTCCTGGGGCACGTAGTCCACTGCAACAAACAAAGCGTCTCTCATTTTTCTTCCTTCTGCTCCGATATGGCAAGTCCAGTCACCAGCGATACCCACATTACCATGGAGAACTCTCTTGTGGCAATACAGTATCGTGAGCGCATAACACAGATTCTTGGCTTTACTCGTTTGAGAGATCTACCATGTGATTCCTATCGTTGAGACCAATCTGGCAAGATTGCATCTTACATGTTCTATGATGCCTGCTTTGTGGAGAGGAATGCTTGTTCTATATTTGTCTGTCACTTCCTTCAGCACTGCCAATGGATGTTGACGCTTTGCTTTTGTTCGGTAACGACTCATACATTGTGTTGTCCCCAACGGCTACCAATCCTGATGACGGTCTCACCGGCAGTTCCAGCTGAGGGTGAGATACACGGACCAACAGGCACACAGTATGATTGGAGGGTGGGGCACATCCACATCATCTGCACAAAGTCTGCCATGGGACTGCGGCATCTCGGGCAACGGGAATCCCTGGTATTGTCAATGACCTGGAGATGTTTAGGGGAGAGGTATGTCATGTGTATAATATTATATTGAATTTGCCTAAAGCGGTTGCTCACTGACACCTTCCACACACTTTTATGTATCTTTTCCCACTCACGGGGGGTGATCTCCTGTGGACACGCCCTCTGCCATTTTTCCTCTATCGCCAAGGGCCGTAACCTTTTATCCTCCCGCAAAGCCCTGTAGAGGTGAGTCACGAACGTCCGCCCCCTGCAACAATATTGAACTTATCAACAAACCAAAACAGTATATATATTCTGCTATGGGATGGTCTCGACCTTTTTTCTGTATTTAGAGCCATTTCATAACTGTATATTTTATGATTAGGGCTCCCGGTTTTCCGTTTAAACGGATTTTTACATGTAAATACAGACGGAAAACAAGTTTTCCTTTATCTGTATTTTTATTTAAAAACGGGAAAATACTAGTATACTTTGTCATTTACATCAATACAATCTGGTGTCTCCCCCCTTCTTCGAGGGTTAAAGGTGTCAGCCTGGCTGAGACAGCTTGGGCGTGCACAGCAGCACAGAGTACTTCACAGGTCATTGAAAGACCTTTTCCTTGTTAATGAGGCTTTGTTTGTCTTTCACCCCTTAGCCCCTGCCTCTTCACTCTGCCGATTGCCCACGTTGCGAACTGCTTCAGCAGTGCTTGTTTCTATTCTTCCCAGTCTGAACATTTCTCACTCTCGTGTCCTTTTCCCCAACCGATCGCCCTCCTTAGGTGTCTACTCCCCGGGGAGCCCCCCTTGCCCAAGCTGTCCAAAACATCTGCAGCATGTTATGGAAAATACTCGGGGTGGGGGCTGGAGGGGTACTGCTTGTTAACCTGTTTGAAAACCCGCATACTTTTGTCAGTTCCCATAATTGCTAATGTTCCATATACTGTTGAACACCGAGAAGCTCTTCACCACCTAAGATCGCATTGATAGCTGCCAGATTTGATTTCTCTGTGGCAGCAGCCTTTACCTCAAGTTATTGTTCTATTTGTCCTCCTGTTTCTCTGCAGAAGACGGAGGGGGGAAAGAGGAGCGGAATTCCCCCCTCCCCCGCCACAATTACCCGCGCTCTTACCAAGCTGCAGCTAAACATACAGGCACTGGCTCGCCCGGTGCCCCTCAGTGCCAGGCCTCTGTTGGGGGCAGAGGAGATTTTCAACCAGTGAGGGGCAATTTGTGCCCACAGGAGATGCAGCGTACGGCTGTCGACATATAAGCAACATGTCATTTTCAAATGATAGATTGGGACTGTCGTGGCCGTGTGTACATATTTATTTTCAGGAAAACTGGGTGCCCTCCAGTGGCGCTTTGCACATCTTTCTCCCTGGGGAAGAAGGACTGCTTCCTTGCAGCAAACAAAAACAGTGTAAGGGTCCCAAATATAACAGACATTAAAGATGGGAAGCTGTCCAAGAGGGTATTTTTTCCGAGCAATGCCACAGATAGGCCATTGACAAACTAGGAAGTCATTGGACACTCATTGGTGGAAAACTGTGGCACGGAGGACAGCTAACCATTCACACCGCTATATCGATAAATTATACAGCACATGGAGTGTGAATTGTGAAAGTGTGAAGTGTGAAAGTGAATTGCCTTCAGTGCGTTCATAATTAGTGTTCTTATGATCACCTAACCCAGTTATCAACCTTAGAATGATGAAAGGAGGAGACAGAAATGGTCAGATTTAAACCCAATATCAAAAAGTTACTTAGTTGAGTAGGAAAGTTATTTCAGAGGGTCCCCCAAGAATGAAGGGGCTAATTGCTTGCATTCATCGTCCTAACACACACACACACACACACACACACACCTACACGTGTTACCATCCTTGTGGGGACTATGTGTTTTCACCAGCCTTGTGGGGACTAACCCTTCCCAATGTTTTAAAAATATACCAATAACCGAAAAATGTTAAGAAAAAATTCATAATACAGGATCCTGCTTCAATTTTACAAATATGTTGTTATTTAGTCACGCGCACAGAACCATCATTGTGGGGACTTGGACATGTGTTACCATCCTTGTGGGGACCTACTCAATAATTCTCATTTCTGATTGAATACACTCATTATCTAATAGATAAATGCTATTTTTCAGTGCCATACATACATAACATGATACTTTAGTCAAATTTGAATAGGTCACTATGTCCTAGGTGCACCTAGAACAGAGATTTGTCTAATAATGCATTTTACAGTAGAAAATGATCATATATATAAAGTGCATTGACAGGGATTCACGGATGTTTAGCCTATTACTGAGTGCACACAAACATTAAGGAATATGAAAACAACACATAGTTAAATTAATCTAGAGGCTTAAGATCCTGCAATGGGGTCAGATGGCAAAACCAAGTTGCCATCTGACCACCTAGTTGTTTTTCATCAACCTCACCAATTGGCACCATCTACGTATGGCTGTGCATTAATAGTCCCCAAAGAGATAGCATGATATTATAATAATATTCTAGAGCTGACAGAGTAAGTGTATGATGATGATAATTTTCAAGCCCCCACAGAGATATTGCATGATTAGATTGATGCCCAAGTCCCTACAGATATTGTGGTTTTGGTGTACGATGATAGTCATGCTGCAGTTCATGCAGAAATAACACAGTAATGCACAGGTACCACAGAGATAGTTTGTGATTATAGGAATGCCCAGGTCTCCACAGAGATAGTGTGGTATTATAGCCATGTTCAAGTCCCCACAGACATATTGTGTGATCATATTCAAGTTCAAGTCCCCACAGAGATAGTGTGTGATCATAGTAATGTTCAAGTCCCCACAGAGATAGTGTGATCATATTCACGTTCAAGTCCCCACAGAGATAGTGTGTGATCATAGTAATATTCAAGTCCCCACAGAGATAGTGTGTGATCATAGTAATGTTCAAGTCCCCACAGAGATAGTGTGTGGTCATAGTAATGTTCAAGTCCCCACAGAGATAGTGTGTGATAATAGTCATGTTCCAGTCCCCACAGAGATAGTGTGTGATAATAGTCATGTTCCAGTCCCCACTGAGATAGTGTGTTACTATAGGAATGCCCGGACCCCCACAGAGATAGTGTGTGATTATAACCATATTAAAGTCCCACATAGAGAGTATTATGATAGTGTTGTTCAAGTGTTGTAGAGAAAGTGTACGATGAGTCATTCTGATATTCATTCAGAATTCGTATAGCGCTTAATTATAGTCACTCTCAAGACCCCGTTGACAAAATGTGTGATTATATTCATGTTCAAGTCCCCTCAGAGAGAGTGTGTGATTATTGTTATGTTACATCTCCGCAGAGATAGTATGTGATTACAGTCATGTTCAGGGCCCCACATGGAGAGTGTTATAACAATGATGCTGAGGTGCTTGCTGTTATAACAGTCATGCCGAGGCTCCTGCAGAGGTAGTATGTGATTATAATGATGCCTAGGTGCTTGCTCAGGTAGTGTGTAGTTACAGTCATGTTCAAGTGATGTTGAGATATGTTGTGATTATACTGAAGCTTAGGTCCCCAAAGCAATAGTGCATGATTAGGGAGGCCCACTAAGATGGTGATTATTGACCTATAGAGAAAGTGTGTGATACATGTAAAGTTCCAGTCCCTCTAAAGACAGTCTGTTATGATATACATGTTGATGTCCCTGAAGAGATAGTATGTGATGACAGTCATATTCAAGTCCCACAAAGTTAAAGTATATTGAACCCATGTCCCCACAGAGATAGAGTGTAATTATAGACATGCCAGGTCACCATAGAGATATGTGTGATGAAATTCATGTTCAATTACTAAAAGATAGCGCTTGATTGATTATATTGATGCCCAGGTCCCCACAGATATAGTGTGTGATTATAGTGATGTCCAGGTCCCCACAGAGATAGTGTGTGATTATAAGGATGCAGAGGTCCCCACAGAGATAGTGTGTGATTATAGGGATGCCCAGGTCCTCACAGAGATAGTGTGTGACTACAGGGAAACCGGGTCCCCACAGAGATAGTGTGTGTTTATATGGATGGCTGGTCCCCACAGAGATAGTGTCTATTTATGGGGATGACAGGTCCCCATAGAAATACTGTGTGTTTATAGGGATGGCAGATCCCCATAAAGATATGTGTGATGATAGTTATGTTCAATTACTCAAAGATAGCGTTTGATTGGTTATATTGATGCCCAGGTCCCCAGAGAGATAGTGTGTGTTTATGGGGATGGCAGGTCCCCACAGAGATAGTGTGTGATTATAGGGGTGCTAGGTCCCCACAGAGATAGTCTATAATTATAGAGATGTCAAGCTCCCCACAGTGATAGTGTGCAATTATAGAAATATCCAGGTCCTCACAGAGTTGGTGTGTGATTATAGCGTTACCACAGTCCCCGCAGAAATAGTGTGTGATGACAGTCTTGTTCAATTCCCCACAAAGGTAGTGTTTGATTGATTATATCGATATCCATGACCCCACTGAGATAGTGTGTGATTATAGACTTGTTCAAGTCCCCACGGAGATAGTATGTCTCCACAGTGATGTCTGTGATTATAGGTATTATGAAGACTTAAACAGATAGTCTTAATCTAGTGGTTTAGCAAACTAATGTAGCCACTTCAACAGTGGCAGCTGCTCCACTAAGGTGGAAGAGCGTCGCCCCACTGCTTTAAAGCAGGGCAATGGAAAAAAGGAAATGATGATAATGGACCGTAGTATCATTTTATTTTTAGTATACCAGTTTGTTAGACATGGGGTATCTGGTTGGCTAGGGTATGCAGGTGTGGTAGGACAGAACCCATCAGTCTAGTAAGGGTAAGCTAGTAACACATCAAAGACAACCCCTGGCAGAGCAGTCAGGCTTATCCCAGAGGCAATGTCTAAAGCGTTTGCACAACGCACTCACACAACAGTGACACTTTAGGCACACCATAAAAAGCAACTCCACACATGGTTACATAAAAATATCTTTTGTATTATTTATTTTTTTAAAGTTAGACGGCAATCACATAAATCACTGTGCCACTAGGCACTTATCATGACATCACATAAAGTCATACACCACTTTTGCCAATTGCATAATTGTCATAAATAACAATGTTAGTGAACTTTAGTAAATACTTATAAGTGAACACCACACTGAAAACATAAGGCCTAACATTACAGTTAGTGGAATCAAGACAATAGCGATTAGTTGAACATGTTTCCGCTTGAGCCGGTGTCACCAGTCTGACAGGGCAATCTTTTAAGATAGTTGCTTCCAACTTTGTTAACACCCAACTAGATCCCCTCTACATCCCCTGCCTCCTTCTACATGAAAATGCTCCACTGGTTCCCGTAGAAACAGGGAAAATGCAAGGAATTACAGAGACGCCCTACGGGGCAAGAAAACGCCAAAAGATCTCCTGCCTGCACAACGGGGAGAGAGCACAGTCTATGGGTGCTTGTGCTCACCAGCAGGATAGGACCACTGGCCTGCACTCTCTGCAGGGAAACACTACCGGTTTCCATGGAAGCAGGGGAATGACGGAAGTACAGGGGTGATCTGCGGGGTAAGGAAACACCAAAGGATCTTACTCCTGGAGATCAGCCCAGTGGGAGGTCTGTTTGTTGGTGCAAGCACACTATCCCTGGGTGCTCGCACTATCTAACGTGATGGGTCCACCTGCCCCCACTATTCACAACAACGGGGCCAGAAGCCAAGGGGAGCCAAATGCCTCCGGTACAGCTCCGTAGTGTGGCATGGGTACGAATCTCTTCATGTTTCGCTGCAAGCGGCCTGGTGCAGCTGGGAGGCTCTTGCCTGCCTTAGCAATGCCCGCACCCAGGGGCTCACGTCGGCCACCTAGGGTCTCACATCGGCTGCGTGTGGAAGCATCTGAATGGACACGTGAGGCTCTGGTCACTTCCGGGTGCGGCTGGGCCACATCTTCTGACATCCAAGGGAACTCCCGGGCTGATATTCCTTGCTGCTTGGGCATGGCCTCGCAGCCATGAAGCATAGCCCCGGCTGCTGGCTCACATAAACAAAGGCCAGCAATACGAGAGGGAGAGCGTTTTGTTCCGTTCACCTCCTCCTTCTCAATGTTCAGGCCCTAGATGAGGGAGCTGTGCTGCCCATGCTGCAGGGTAAAAGCGCTCCTGTATGGGGTTAGCACAAATGGAGCCAACTCCTTGGACAACAGAATTGAAAACGCTTACCACGCTCTATTAGCAAACAGGGAGGCAAGCACTACCTCATCCCTGGAGACACTGTGGCAGAGAACAGGGCACAGGCTGGCTAGCACGGAAGGTCCCTTAGCAGAAAGGCAGTCACTTCAGCCACCCAGCAGGTTAGTTTCACAAGAAGGTATTCACAAACGGCGGTTCCTCCTGGCACACAGCAGTCATTGGGTACGTGCCCCACATAGTGTCTTTTTATTTTCATGGGGTCATAGCCCCTGTATTTATAGTGCCAAAGTCTTTGTTCTGAGGGAACTTCAACCACATATTAGAAGTGCACAACACTGCCGTTCATATTGAAAGCCTTGGCACCAGACACACCACAGGGGGTGGAGCCATTATTTTGGAAGGTAGGCACAGACCTATTCAGGTGCATGTGCAACTCCTCCCACTACACCAAATGAAGACCAGGCCTATTCAGGTGCAAGGAAAACTCCCCCTGCCACTCTAAATTCAGGAAAGGTCTATACAGCCTAGCACTGAGTCACCCACGCAGGGCAGGACACACCTCAACTACCCAAGGGACTCGAGTGAATGCACATCCCTTCTATGTCAGTCAAAACCAAACGGTCAATACACATCAGGCAGGCGCAAAAACTCATAAGCACACAGAAATACCCACTTCTAATAGTGGTTTTTCTAGCTCTGTTTTCACCAATAAGCAGGATTTATCACTAGCATGCCTGCCCGCTACAGGCCCCCAATGTTAAAAACTGCCTGCCTTTCCGTGGTGGCGTTGCCGCCACGGAAAGGCACATCCCAGCCTGCATACAAATATGGATGACGGTGTCTACCAGACACCGCCACCATATAAACTGCTTTTCCACCCTGTAGGCAATCGGGTGGATTGCCTACCTGTGGAAAACCGGCCGACATTATTCCCGTTCGCTGGGGTCCCTCCCACCATAGTAATGTGGTGGGGGAAGTTAGAGGCGGGCGGTGGTTTTTGGCGGGTGGATCGCCACTGCCATATGGGCAGTGGCGATCCACCCGTTATCATAATGAACCCCTTAATATTCCCTTGCCACGCAAAAAACCCATACCCACCCTAAGCCCTAAGAAATCCCTTACGATCCAAAAACTCATACCCACCCTAACCCTGAAAAATCCTTTGTCACGCAAAAACCTATATTCACTATAAACCATAAAATATACCTTGCTACCCAAAAACCTATACTCACCCTAACCCATAAAAAAATACCTTGCCCCTAAAATCCCATACCCATCCTAAACCCCCAATATTCCCTTGGCACCAAAAAACCCCAAACCCATCATCAACCCTAAGGCACAACTTAGAATCCAAAAACCCATAACCGCCCTAAACCCAAAAAATCCATTATCACCCAAAAACTCATACCCACCCTAAACCATAAAATTTCCCTTGCCCCCAAAATCCCACACCCACAATAAACCTTAAAAATTCCCTTGTGACACAAAAACCCATAATTAACTTAAACCCTACAAAATCCCTTGCCACCAAAATCTTAAACCCTTCCTAAACGCTAAAAATCCCCATCAAACCCACAAAACCCATACCCACCCATAACGCTAACAATCCCTTACCACTCAAAAACTACACCCACCCTAAACACCAATAATTCACTTGCCACCCAAATACCCGTTCCCACCATAAAAAATCCCTTGAGTCCCAAAAACCCATCCAAACACTAAAACCTAAATTATTCATTACCACCCAAAAAAAACCATTTCAGCCCTAAACCCTAGATGTTCCCTTGCCACCCAAAACCCAAGCCCAGCGTAAACCCTAATAAAGCCTTACCACTCAAAAATCCATACCCACCCTAAACGCTAAAAATTCCCCTATCACCCAAACACCCATACCCACCAGAAACCATAACATTTCCCTTGCCCCCCAAAAATACAGCCCACCCTAAACCTTAAAACAGCTCTTATCACCCAAAAACCCATATCTACCCTAAGGCAAACCTTAGAACACAAAAACCCATAATCACCCAAAAACACATGCCCACCCTAACCTTATAAATTCCCTTGCCACCCAAAAACCCACACCCATCCTAAATGCTAAAAATTCCATTGCCACCCAAAAACCCATACCCACCTTAAACCCTAAATAAATCACTTACCAACCGAAAACCTACACTGACTGTAATCCCTAAAATTTCCCTTGCCACTCAACAACCCCATACTCACCCTAAACACAAAATGTTCCCTTGCCACCTAAAAACCCATAACTACCCTAAAAAAACCTTACCACACAAATATACCCACACCCACCCTAAACCCTAAAAATTTGCTTGCCACCCAAAAACTCATACCCACCGAAAAACTCATACAAACAATAAACCCTAAAAAAATCATTACAACCCAAAAAAAAACACACACTAAAGCCTAAAGGTTCCCTTGCCACTAAACTAAAAAATCCCTTACCAACCAAAAACCCACAAGGACACACCCACCCTGAGCCCTAGAAAATCCCTTGCCACCAAAAATCCCACACCCACCCTAAACGCTAGCAAATCCCTTGCCACCCAAAAACCCATACAAACACTAAACCCTAGATGATTCATTACCAACCAAAAACCCATACCCACTCTAAACCTTAAAAAATCCCCTACCACCCGAAAATCTATACCCATCCAAAACCCCAAAAATGAATTTGCCACCCAAAAATCTATACCCACCCTAAACTCTGCAAAATTCCCTTGCCACCTAAAAACCCTTTCCTGCTCAAAACCCTAAAAATGCCCTTGCCACCCAAAAAACCCATTCCCACCTTAAACCCTAAGAAATCCCTTACAACCCAAAAACCCATACCCACCCTAACACTAAAAATGCCTTTGCCACCCAAAAGCCCATACCCATCCTAAATCCTAAAAATTCCCTTGCAGCCCAAAAACCCATACCCACCCTAAACACTAAAAAAAGCCCTTACCTCCTAAAAACATATACTCACCATGAACCATAAAAAATACCTTGCCAACCAAAATCCCACGCCCACCCTAAACCCTCAATGTTCTCTTGGCACCCAAAAACCCATAACCACCCTCAACCCTAACGATTCATTATCGCCCAAAAACTCATACCCACCCTAAACCCTAAAGATTAATTATCACCCAAAAACTCATACCCATCCTAAACCATAACATTTCCCTTGCCCCCATAAACCCACAGCCACCCTAAACCTTAAAAATTCCCTTCAAACCCATAAAACCCATACCTACCCGAAACTCAAAAAATCCCTTTCCTCTCAAAAACCTACCCCTACCTTAAACCCAAAAATGTAACTTGCCACCCAAAACCCCATACCCACCATCAAAAATCCCTTGCCCCCAAAACCCATGCAAACACTAAACCCTAAATTATTTTTTACCACCCAAAAATCCCATATCAGCCCTAAACTGTATATGTTCCCTTGCCAACCAAAACCCATGCCCACCCTAAACCCTAAAAAATCCCTTTGCACCCAAAAACTGACACCAGACCTAAACCTTAAAAATTCCCTTGCGACCCAAAAACCCATACATCCAGTAAAATCTACAAAATCCTTTGCACCAAAAATCTTACACCCACCCTAAACAATAAAAAATTCCCTTGCCACCCAAAACCCCATACCCAGCCTAAACCCTAAAACATCCCTTACCACCTAAAAATCGATACCCACCCTAAATGCTAAAAATTCCCCGATCACCCGAACACCCATACCTACCTGAAACCATAACATTTCCCTTGCCCTCAAAAATCCACACCCACAGTAAGCCTTAAAAAAGCACTTTTTGCCTAAAAAGCTACACTCACGCTAAAACCTAAAAAAATACCTCACCAGCTAAAAACCCATACCTACCCTAAACCCTAAAAATTCCCTTGTTACCCAAAAAAACATATCTACCCCACACACTAAGGCAAACCTTAAAACCCAAAAACTCATAATCACCCTAAACCCTAAAAATTCCTTATCACCCAAAAACCCAAGCCCACCTTAAACCTTAAAAACGCCCTTGCCACCCAAAAGCCCACACCCATCCTAAATGCTGAAAATTCCATTGCCAACCAAAAATCCATACCCACCGTAAACCCTAAATAAATCCCTTACCAACCAAAAACCTATACCCACCCTAAACCCTAAATAATCCCTTGCCACCTAAAAAACCATACCCACCCTAAAAAATCCCTCGCCACCCAAAAAACCAATACAAACAATAAACCCTAAGTAATTCATTAACCCCCAAAAACCCACACCCACCCTAAACAATTCTGTACCACTTAAAAACCTACACCCATCTTAAACTCTAAAAATTCACTTGCCAACCAAAAACGCATACCCACTCCACACCCTAAAAATTCCCTTCCCACCCAAAAACCCACACCCACCCTAGAAAATCCCTTGCCACCCAAAATCCCATACAAACCCTAAACCCTAAAAGATTAATCACCATCCAAAAACCCAAACCCACACAAAACCCATGTCCACCCTAAACCTTTAAAAAAACCTTACCATGGAAATACTCATGCACACCCTAAGCCCTAAAAAAATACCGTACCACCCAAAATCCTATACCAACCCTAAGCCCTAAAAATTCCCTTCCAACCTAAAACCCACACCCACCCAAAACCCCAAGAATTCCCTTACCACCCAAAAACCCATACCCTCCCTAAACCTTAAAAAAATCTCTTACCACCCTAAAACCCATACACACCCTAAACACTAAAGGTTCCCTTGCAATTTAAAACCCATACACCATAAAACCTAAACAATCCCAATCACCCAAAAAACCATACTCATCCTACATTCTAAAAATTCCCTTGCCAACCAAAAACACATACCCTCCTTAAACCCTAAAAAATCCCTTCCACCCAAAAATCTATATTTACCAGAAACCCTAAAAAATTTAGCACCACTCAATAGCCCAAGCCCACCTTATACCTTAAAAGAACCACCACTGCTTTCCTCCACGGGTAACTACAAGGTATGGTTGCTTCCCTGTGAGCCTATCACCATGAGTCTTTCTATGTATGCCACTACAGAACTAGGTATAAGAGATGCTGCCACAATAGTTGGCTATAGTGTGCATCTATTGTCAGTCACTACTACTTCCCATGTTGCACTTGTTTAATGTGATGGAAACTTCACTGCTAAAGTTAGGAGAGTCGCAAAAGTTTGTCATTCTGAAAATTGGGCTGTGGTTCTGAAATGTTTGGGCTGTACCGTCTTACTCCTCCAATGTGCTTCTGTTGAGTAGGTAATCAGCTTGAACTGCTGCAACATGAGCTGTACATGTTTTTGTCTGAGGAAAACATGTTTTTCTGCTGTTTGTTCTTAATCTGAATGTGGTTTAGGAAAGCTTGCATTTCTACTTACCACACTGTAAATGCTGTGTGTGGGTGTGAGATGCTTACAGAGCTGCTGCATGTTCTGTGCCTGATCTGCGTGTATTAGGGAAGTGTGTACTCCTTGCGCTTGAGGAAAAATGTCCTAGTTCTTGTGTCTACATTGTGTACATTCAAGGTTTCACTATGTATGGCCATGCTATACATGCCCTATGTGTGAAAGGAAGTTGGTACTATTATTGTCTGTATTGTACCTGTTGCATATCCGAGTGACTCTTCCACTACTGCTGCAATGGTGTACCTGTTCGATGTGTGTTGTAGAAGTTAGGGAAAACGTTTTCATTATATAAACTTCAAGGCCATTTGGTTGGTCCATAATTGTACTATATAAGCTGCAAGAAAGAAAAGTTGACACTGTAAGACGGTGCCTTGTGTGTATTGTCACAAAGCACATGTGTGAGGTATAAATGCACCCTTATGGCAACTTGCCTTTCAGGAAATGGAATATCCACTATGCTCCAGGAGGGAAGGGGAGTATTAATGATAATATTTAATATAAGTATATACTGCACATAATAAATCAATCAAGAGTTGTGATAGGTGCAATCATTACACTATCCACCATTGATCTCAGAAATATGAAAAGCCCGGACAGTCACAGCAAGTCTCAGGGAAGCGCATTTACCGATTGTGCCACTCTGCCTGCCGTGCAGGGAAATGCAACCTTCGTTTAGCATGAAATCCTTTAATTGCAAATTAGCCTTTAGTATTCATGTGTGCTATAAAGTTAAAAAAATACCTATATTTCAACTTCCTTAGTTTCCAATATGTGCTTTTTGAGGCATTGAAGCGCTGCTGTTCCATTTAAAGTCTTATCACCAAATATCTACTATTTTTTGTAGATCTTTTAAAATGAATCTCTTACTTAAAAGGTTAACCAGTGTTTCATGAATTTGACAATCACATTCTTCACAAATCATTTCAATAGCACATTAAAACATGTTCCACTATTGCGGCAGTGAATAGTGGTCTTTTTGAAGTACTTCAAATTTGACTAAGCTGAGGGTCCGTAAAAAGGGCCCAGTCCATCATGCCCCTGTCTGTGTACTAAACAAAATATATTGGTCAGAGAGTGATTGTTTGCTGTTAGGTCTTACTTCACAATTTAAGAGAGAACTGGCATTTTATCGATTTGCCTTTGGAAATAAGAGAAAGAAAGGCGTTTCCACCTCCTCTTTCAAGTAACGAACCGAAAATAAAAGAAAATGCATTCAGTTTCTTAGTTTCCCCCTTATCACCATTAAAACAAGGAGGGGAAACCAGACTTTGCATTTTCACGCAGAGTTAGGACGAGACCCTGCAAAGCAGTTCTTCTCACAATGTAAGAACGAAGACCTCCACCCTTCCCTGAACAGCAGCGCAGACAGCACTGGATTAACAACACAATGGTTTCCAGGGCTCCTACCTGAAGAGGTGTTAACGAATGCAAATCACGGCTTTTGTTTGGCCTTTCTGAGGCTGGAAACGCAGGTCAAAGTCAAAGGTTGAGCCCTGCACTAAAGGAACTAAAGGACACAATCCCTTCCCCCAGCCCTTAGAAACTTGCTACGGGCTGCAGTTTCAACATTTAGACAGCCAAAGAGCAGTAATGCAAGCAGGGAAATTGCAAACGAACGAGTTGTTACTTACTTTTGACTCATGCACCTGTGAGAATCCACGAAATAGATAAGGCCTGTTATTTAATTGTGTTAGGTGTTCATTCAATTCTAACCTATAAAGCAATGCATACAATGGTTTATAAGGTCCAATGAGGCTAATTCATCTGGCGGTCCTTGTTCACCTTTTCATTTTTTATTAAACCATTTCTTTTTGTAATTATAGTTTAGAAACCAAATATTGCTTTCAGAATATATCTCATAAGTACCAAGAAGTCTGAAGTACGTAACAGACAAAGAAACAGTTTTACATGTCAGTGCATTGTCCCTGTCCTTGCACGTTTTTAACACAGTTAAACATCTAATCATGATTAAAGAATATCATTTAACAGATTTCTTCAAACATGAGCGGGATGACAAAACACCCTCCTGGGACATTTTGACCTATGCACTACTGCAAAAATGACCGCAAATGCAAATTGTGCCGTTTAAGCAATACCATTGATTAGTTCAAAATTAGATCGCTCCTCCATTATCACTGGAAAGTACCCCCAGGTTTTACTGAGTTGTGCATGTTTATTCTATTTAGGAGGGAGTAAGCAATAATATTATATGCCAAGTGAATGTCAAAACCTGTTTGAGGGTGTTACTTCCTATTTCATTGGAAGCAGATGATAATTGGCTGCAAATAAAAAAACAAGCATTGACAAAGCCAATATGTCTCGCTTATTAGACATATTGACTTGGAGAATGAGTTTCAGCCATGCTGCATCTTATGATTAACGTTATTATAAAATTAGGTTCCCAGTTTCTGTTATGCTTTATAGCATAACATTTGTAAATAAAGAAAGTTCAGGCCTTGGCACAGAGGTGGGAAAAGGCAGGTCTTTCAGTTCGAGTACAATGGATTCGGGGGACTTAAGCGAGGGACAGCGAGGCAGACCACAGGTGGCTGGTTGGGTGGTGGAAGGTCAGGCGGCTGTTCAAATATTCGGGTCCCATGTTGTGGAAGGCTTTGCAGACATGCATGAGCAGTTTGAAGAGGAGAGTCAGTGCAGGTTGCAGATATGGGAGGTGTAGTGGACTCACCTTGGCACTTTGAGGATGATTTTTGCGTTCTGGATAGTTTAGGGTGCTTGAGGAGGGTGGTGGTTCTGGCATAGAGGGTTAAGTCGAGTAGTGATGAGGGATTGTGTGACGATTCTACTGGTGTCTGTTATAATCCATCTGAAAATCTTACGGCGCATTCTGAGGGTGTTGAAGCATGTGGCAGCAACCCTCTCAAGGAGAGCCCACTGTCGAGGAGTGATGCCAAGGTTGGGGGTGTTGCTAGTCCAAGGGTGGAGGGCCACCAGATGTCATCAGATGGTGAGGGGGTCCTCCAAAGAGATCTTTGATCTTTTCAGTGTTGAGTTTGAGGCAGTTGGTTCTCATCTATTCAACAAAGTCCGTCATGGTATTCTGGAAGCTCACACTAGTGGTGTTTGTGTCACTGGCGCGGGAGAGTATGGGTTAGGTGTCGGTGTATGAGATAATGTTCAGATCGAGGTTGCGAATGATGGGTGCTAATGGCGACATGCAGAGGTTGAACAGTGTGGCACTGAGAAAGGAGCCCTGGGGTACTTTCAAGGACGCATAAAACAAAATATTGTCCCTCTGTATCAGGAGTTTCATGTGCTTTCTTCTGCTCTTTGCCTGCTTCTTCGTTAGGTGCATATCTGTGAATATCACTATGAAGTCACCCTTTCTACCATATCAGACAACAATTGAAAACAGTTTTCTTCATTTTTCAAGTACATGAAATAAGGAAGTGACTGTTATTTTCAAGTCCCCACAAAGATACTGTGTGGTTACATGAATGTTTAAGTCACCACAGAGATAGTGTGTGATTATTGGGATGTTCAAAATGCCACAAAGATATTGTGTGTTTATTATGATGTTCAAGTCTCCATAGAGATAGCATGCAAGGTTAGTAGAGTTCAAGTCCCTATGGCAGAGGTCTTCAAACTTTTTGATGAGAGACCCCCTTGTAAAACCTTTTTAGGCGTAAGGACCCCCTTCCGACAAACGTTTCTATAAACTGGTACTCCTTATCATCAACTTTTGACAACTATAAATGCGCCTGTTAAACTTCATCACATCCATCATCCATCATTCATCCACCCACACTTTCACATATCCATCCATCCTTCATCATTCCAACCTTTCATCCTTCCATCCATCCATCCATCCTTCATCCATCCACCCTTTCATCCTTCCATCCATACATCCATCCTTTACCCATCCACCCTTTCATCCTTCCATCCATACATCCATCCTTTACCCATCTTCCCTTCTTTCCATTAATCCATCCATCATTCATCCACCCACCTTTTCACACATCCATCCATCATTCATCCATGCAACCTTTTATCCATCCATGCATCCTTCCTTCATCCATCCATCCTTTCATCCATACATCCATCCTTCATCCATACACCCTTTCATCCATCCATTCATCATTCATCCCCCCACCTTTTCACACATCCATCCATGCATCATTCATCCATGTAGCCTTTTATCTATCCATCCATCCTTCATCCATCCACCCTTTCAGCCTTCCATCCATACATCCATCTTTCATCCATCCAACCTTTCATCCTTTCATCCATACATCCATCCTTCATCCATCCACCCTTTCATCCATCCACCCATCATTCATCCACCCACCATTTCACACATCCATCCATCATTCATCCATGCAACCTTTTATCCATCCATACATCCATCCTTCATCCATCCACCCTTTCATCCTTCCTTCCATCCATGCATCCATCCACCCTTTCATCCATACATCCATCCTTCATCCACCCACCCTTACATCCATCCACCCATCATTCATCCCCCCACCTTTTCACACATCCATCCACGCATCATTCATCCATGCAACCTTTTATCCATCCATACATCCATCCTTCATCCATCCACCTTTTCATCCTTCCATCATCCTTCATCCGTCCACCCTTTCATCATTCCATCCATACATCCATTCTTCATCCATCCACCCTTCCTCCATCCACCCATCATTCATCCACCCACCTTTTCACACACCTATCCATCCATCATTCATCCATGCAACCTTTTATCCATCCATACATCCATCCTTCATCCATCTACCCTTTCATCCTTCCATCCATCCTCCCTTTCATCCATCCATCCACCCTTTCATCCATCCATCTATCCACTCATCATTCATCCACCCATCGTTTCACACAACCATCTATCTATCCATCCTTCATCCATCCACCCTTTCATCCTTCCATCTATCCATCCATCCATCCTTCATCCGTCCACCCTTTCATCCTTCCATCCATCCATCCATCCATCCATCCACCCTTTCATCCATCATCCATCCACCCATCATCCATCAGTATCTCTCTGCGTCTTCTTCCTCTCTCATGGGAGGGCATCTCTGTGCTGTAACAACATCTCACAGTTAAGAACAGATATGAGGGCTCCTGGGACTTGAAGCAATGATTTATGGGACGTGTCAGAGGGGGGTGGGAAGAGGACCTTTAACGTGCTCTACTGTACTTTACAAGTGCCACCATTGCCTATGTAACGTTTGTTCTTGTGTTTGAGTGTCCCCTATTTATTGCAGTATTATACCTCTACTTGTACTTGGTACGCTTTTTGTAACCTGCACACTTGTCACTTTTTCCTCCTGTAATGCATCGTATGCTTGTATTTTGTTTGCTCACGATTCTCACTTTTGCCTCATGTAATGTAACGTTTGCTTTTGTAATTTGTTCACTGGTAATGTTCTCATGGATCAGTTCTGTTCCTATTGTGAAGCGCTCTGACACCTTTGGGTAAAGTCCGCGCTATATAAAAACGCATAAATAAATAAACTGGCGGGACCCACAGCTCCAGGCATGCCATTGAACTCAAAGTGGTACAGCCCCCTCTCCCCTCACAACCCACCTCCTCGTGTATGTGAGCCTTGCTGAAACAGCTTCAGGTACACACACAAATCCACGCCCGAGTACTTCACAGGTTTTTAAAAGACCTTTTACTTGTTAATGAGGCTTTGATGTTTTTCACCCCTCAGTGTGAATTAGGCCTCCGCCCTGAGCACCCTAAATCAGTCCAACGCCAGTAAGGCAAAGGAACTGCACTCTGACAGAATCTGCGACCCCCTTCCCAGGCCTCCACGACCCTCCTGGGGGGCGCGCCCCACAGATTGAAGACCACTGCCCTACAGTGATAGTGTTTAAATATAATCTTCATGTCCCTACACAGATAGTGTGTGATGGTAAGGATGTTCACATTCAAACTGGGATTATAGGCATCTTCAAACCTGTACATACAAAGGGGGTCATTAGGATCGCTGACGGACTTGAGTCCGTCCGCGACCCCAGAGTAGGAGGGAACGTCCGCATGGGCTGCGGCGTTCCCTCTGTGCAGATTAGGATGTGACCGCCAGGGTGGCGGTCACATCCTCTATCTTTAACATTGCGGTGGGTGCAGCTTCAAGCTGTGTTAAAAATGCATGCACTTCCATAGAGCAGCCGCCTCCATCGTCCCAACTGCTCCATCAAAACTGCCACCTTCCCTGACAACTGGAAACGCGCTGAGATCATCCCCTGCTTAGGAAGCTGTCTGCCGACCTGACAGACCTCAAGAACTTCAGACCAACCTCCCTCTTCCTCTTCCCAACCAAGGTAATCGAGAAGGCCATCAACTCCCAATTCTCCGAGTTCATCGAGGACAACCACATCCTGGACACCTCCCAATCCGGTTTCCGAAGTAACCACAGCACCGAGAATGCAGTCCTCGCCACCACCGACGACATCCGCTCCCTCCTTGACCTGGGCAAAACCTCAGCCCTCATCCTACTGGATATCTCAACCGCTTTCGACTCCATCTCCCACAGCACCGTAATTACGAGACTCCACGACTCCGACATCTGCGACAAGGCGCTGGACTGGATCCACTCCTTTCGTACCAGCCAAACACAGCATGTCAGACTACCCCTGTTCCTCTCAGAACCTACAGAGATTAGCTGCAGAGTGGCCCAGGGCTCCTTTCCGAGTCCCACCCTCTTCAAAATGTACATGGCCCCCTTCTCAGCCATCGTCAGAAGCCACGGACTCAACATCTCCAACCACGCTGCTCCCCTTCCTCACCAACGGACACACAGCCACCAGAACCAACTTTCACGGCTGAATAGAGGCTGTTGCTACATGGATGAAAGAAAGCTGCCTCAAGCTCAACTCGGACAAGACCGAAGCACTCATCCTGGGGCCCAACTCCTCAGCCTGGGATGACTCCTAGAGGCCAGCCCCACTAGGAACCCCTGCCATCCCCACGGATCACGCACGCAACCTTGGCATCATACTAGACTCCTCACTCACAATGAACCGCTAAATCAGCGCACTATCCTCATCCTGCTTCCACACGCTCCGCCTGCTTCAAAGGAGATTCAGATGGACCCCAACAGAATCCAAAAAGATGGTAACCCACACACTCATAACCAGCAGATTTCACTATGACAATGCACTCTACAGTGTCATGTATGGGTGTTTGGGTGGTAAGGAATTTTTTCGGGTGCGTATTGGTTTTAGAGTGGCAATAGAATTTAGACTTTAAGGTGAGTGTGGGTCTTTGAATGGTTAGGGATATTTTAGGGTTTAGGCTGGGTATTAGTTTTTGGGTGGCAGTTGAATTTTTAGGGTTTAGGATGGGTGTAGATCTTTGAGGAGTAAGGGATTTTTTAGGGTTTAGGGTGAATGTGGGTTTTGTGTGCAGCTAGGGAATTTTTATCTTTTAAGATGGGAATTGGATTTTTGGTGGCAAGGGATTTTGTAAGATTTATGGTTGGTATGGAGTTTTGGGTGGCAAAGGAGTTTTTAAGGTTTTGGATGGGTGTGGGTTGTGTGGGGCAAGGGCAATTTTATGGTTTAGGGTGGGTATGGGTTTTTGGGTGATAAGGATTTTTTTGTGTATAGAGTGGTTGTGGGTTTTTGCAAGATAATTTCTTTTGGGTGGCAAGAGAATTCTTATGGATTTGGGTGGGTATGGGTTTTCAGGTTGCAAGGGAATTTTTAGGATTTAGGGTGATTATTGGTTTTTGGGTGGCAAGGGATTTTTTTAGGGTGTAGGGTATGTATGGGTATGTTTGGTGGTAATGGATTTTTTAGGGTATGTATGGGTATGTGGGTGGCAATGGATTTTTTAGGGTTTAGGGTGAGCATAGGTTGTGGTGGCAAGGGAACTTTTATGGTTTAGGGTGGATGTGGGTTTTTGGGTGGTAATGAATCTTTTAAGGTATAGGGCATCATTAAGATGGAAAACAGGACCACCCACCATATGTGCGGCGGTCCCGTGGGTGATATTCGGATGCGCCCGAACACTGGTGGGCGCATCACGCATTTTTAACATTGCGGTGGGCGATGCATTCAGCAGCACCCACTGCAATGATAACAAATGCATGTTGTGCATTTGCATGTACAAAGTGGCGGACACAGCGCTGTGCCAGCCGCATTGTCCATGCAAATGGTAACCCCTACACCATGGGGCCCGCTATGGGCCCCCCAACAGCAAAGACCGCAAGTCTTTCCTTGGCGACAAGGCAGCTATGGAAAGGCTCATTACCGCACTCATCTTAATATGGATGGCGGTGTCTCACAGTCACCACAACTATATTGTGATCTTTTTCCGCCTGGTCGACAAGTCGACCGGCGGAAAACCGGCGGACGGTCTTTCTGTCCGCCGGGGTCCCCCCGCCATACTAATATGGTGAGGTGAAATGGGTGGCGGGCGGGGAGGATGTAGAGCGTAGTGTTTGTGTGAGTTTTGGGTGGCAAATCATTTTTTAGGGTTGGTATGGGTATCTGAGGGGTAAGGGAAAGTTTAGGGTAGGTATACTTTTTTGGGTGGCAATTGAATTTTTTAGGGTCTAGGGTGGGTATAGGTTTTTGAGTTGTAAGGGATTTTTTAGGGCTTAGGGTGGGTATCGTTTTTTTGGGTGGCAACTGGCAAGGGTATTTTTTTGGTTTTGGGTGAGTGTGCATTTTTGGGTGGTAAGCGATTTTTTTAGGTTTATGGGGGATATGGGATTTTAGGTGATATGGGCTTTTTTTAGAGTTTAGGGTGCCTATGGATTTTTGGGTGGCAAAGGAAATTCCAGGGTTTAGGGTGGGTATAGTTTTTTGGGTGGCAAGGTGATTTCTAGGGTTTAGCATTTGTATGGGTTTTTGGTGGTAAGGTATTTATTAGGGTTTTGTGTGTAAATAGGTTTTTATGTGATAGGAGCTTTTTAGGGTTTAGGTTGGGTATGGGTTTTTGGGTGGCACCAACATTTTTAGGTTTTAGGGTGGGTATGGGTTTTTGGGCATCAAGGGAATGTTCAGGGTTTAGGGTGGGTATTGGTTTTATGGGTGACAAGGGAATTTTTATCATTTAGGATGGGTGTGGGATTTTTGGTGGCAAGGGAATTTGTAGGATGTATGGTGGTTATTGTTTTTTCGGTTGCAAAGGAATGTTTAAGGTTTTGAGTGAGTGTGGGTTTTTGTGGGGCAAAGGAAATGTTCTGGTTTAGGGTGGGTATGTGATTTTAGGTGTTAAGGAATTTTTAGGGTTTGGATTGAGTATGGGTTTTGGGTGGCAATGGAACCTTTAAGGTTTAGGTTGGGTATGGGTTTTTGGGTGATAATGATTTTATTACGGTTTAGCATTTGTAAGGTTTTTGGGTTGCAGGGGAATTTTTGTAGGGTTTAAAATTTGTATGGGTTTTTGGGTGGCAAGAAAATATTTAGGGTTTGGGGGTATGGGTTTTTGAGTGGTAAGGGATTTTTTTAGGGTTTAGGGTGTGTATGGGTATTTGGGTCGTAAAGGATTGTTTAGGGTGGCCCTAGGTTTGGGTGGCAAGAGAACCTTTAGGGTTTATGGTGGGTATGGATTTCTGGGTGGTGATTAATCTTTCAGGGTTTAATGTTTGTGTGAGACTTTGAGTGGTAAGGGATTTTTTAGGGTTTAGGATGGGTGTGGGTTTTTGGGTGGCAAGGGTATTTTCATTGTTTAGGATGGGTGTGGGATTTTTGACGGGAATGAATTTGGTATGGTTTACAGTATGTATGGGTTATTGGGTGGCAAGAGGATTTTTAAGTTTTAGGGTGGGTGTGGGTTTTCTGGGGCAAGGGACATTTTATGGTTTAGGGTGGGTATGGGTTTTTGACTGTGAGGTTTGTCTTAGGATTTAGGGTGGGCATGGGTTTTGGGTGGTAAGGGAACCTTTAGGGTTTAGGGTGGGTATTGGTTTTTGGGTGATAATGACTGTGTTAGGGCTGAGTGTTTGTATGGGTTTTTGGGTGGCAAGGAATTTTTTAGGGAGGGTATTGGTTTTAGAGTGGCAAGGGAATTTTTAGGGTTTAGGGTGGGTATTAGTTTTTGGGTGGCAGTTAAATTTCAAGGGTTTAGGATGGGTGAAGGTCTTTGAGGGGTAAGGGATTCCGTAGGGTTTATGGTGGGTCTGGATTTTATGGGCTGCAAGGGAATTTTTATTTTTTGAGATTCGTATGGGATTTTTGGTGGCAAGGGATTTTGTAGGCTTTATGGTGTTTATGGGGTTTTCAGTGGCAAGATCTTTTTAAAGTTTTGGATGGAGCTAGGTTTTTGGGTGGTAAGTTATGTCTTAGGGTGGATATGGGTTTTTGGGTGGCATGTTAATTTTTAGAGTTTATGGTGGGTATGGGTTTTGGGTGGTAGTAATTGTATGGGTTTTAGGGTGAGTGTGGGTTTTCAGTGGCAAGGGAGCCTTTAGGGTTTTGGGTGGGTATGGGTTTTTGAGTCATAATGGATTTATTAGGGTTTATGGTGTTTACAGTTTTTTATGGTAGCATGTGAATTCTTAGGGATTCGGGTGGGTATGGTTTTTTAGGTGGCACAGGAATTTTTAGGGTTATTATAGGTTTTTGGGTGGTAAGCGATTTTTCAGAGTTTAGGGTGTATAGGGGTATTTGGGTGGTAAGGGACTTTTTAGGGTTTAGGGTGGGCATAGGTTTTGGGTGGCAAGGGAACCTTTTGGGTTTAAAGTGGGTATGGGTTTTTGTGTGGTAGTTAATCTTTTAGGGTTTAGTGTTTGTGTGGGTTTTTGAGTGGTAAGGGATTTTTTAGGGTTTAGGATGGGTATGGGTTTTTTGGGTGGCAAGGGTATTTTTATTGTTTTAGGATGGGTGTGGGATTTTTGGCAGGAAGGATGTTTGTATGGTTTACAGTGTGTATAGGTTATTGGGTGGCAAGAGAATTTTTAAGATTTAGGGTAGGTGTGGGTTTTTGGGGTCAAGGGACATTTTATGGTTTATGGTGGGTATGGGTTTTTCGGTGATAACAAATGTTTAGGGTTTAGGGTGGTTATGGGTTTTTGGTTGTGAAGTTTGCCTTAGGGTTTAGGGTGGGTATGTGTTTTTGGGTGGCAAGGGAATTTCTGGGGTTTATGGTGGGTATGGGTTTTTTGTAGTAGGGTATTTTTTAGGGTGAGTATAGGTTTTCAGATGGTAAGGGCTTTTTTAGTGTTTAAGGTTGGTGTGGGTTTTTGAGTGGCACAGGAATTTTTAGGGTTTAGGGTGTGTATGGGTTTTTGGGTGGTAAGGGATTTTTAGGTTTTAGGCTGGGTATGGTTTTTTAGGTGATATGGACTTTTCTAGGTTGCAGGGTGTGTATGGGTTTTTGGGTGGCAAGGGACTTTCTAGGGCTTTCTCAGTCTGATAACTTGCCGTGATCAAGAACGCTACGTTCGAAACGTGTAGGCGATCACAGTTGTTGAATAAAACCCTTTGAAAACTTCTCCGAGTGGAGTGCCATCATTTATGGAATTTGTGTTGGAAATTTGAACACGGGATACTGCCTTGATCCCGGCGATGGCACCAGCTCCTGAGTGCTCCCCCTGCGATGAGGCGAGGTGATATATATATATATATATATATATATATATATATATATATATATATCCTACTGGCGGGTACCAGTAGGTAGTTATAGTTAGGACCTAGTCTCCATAGGAAATCCGCAATATTCTATTTGGAATAACTTTGGCTCGGTTGGCGAATCTTTGTGAAATTCTCCAAGAAGATGGGGCGCTTCGCTTCGCTCCTATCCTGAAAGTTTCGGGGTGATTCGTCAAGCGGGGGCCGAGAAAAAAGGGGGGTCCCAAAACGTGTTTTCCCCATGCAATTTTCCATAGGGACCTTTAGACATGGCTACAGCCCAAACTGCTGAATGGAATTACACCAAATTTGTCAGATTACGCTTTTTGTTAAGTGGTGTAAATCCGTGCAGTAGTTCCTGAGAAAATCAAAAGTAAAATCATAGATATATCTATGGACGAATTAGGGTATGCGTATTCTCCGAGGATTATGCGCGTACCCTTATGAGCACGAGCTGCATGCTAATTAGCTGTCAACTGTCTTTCAACACTCCAAACCAGGAAGTGTTGGCAGCCATCTTGTGTCTCGGTAGAACCGAGGCACAATAAACCTAAAATATAACCTCGCAAAACGCGAGAAGGGGGCATGGTAGGAACACCCTGACCACCTAGGCCTGCTCAGGGGGTCCCATAAGGACCCCCAAGGCCCAAAATTAATCTTTTTTTTTAAACTGGAGGATAGGGTCCCCAGGGCCAAAAAAAATAAGAAAAAGAAGGGGGGAGCTACACAGCCCCCCTTCTTAAAAGTAAATTAAAAAAAAACAAATCAGGGAGGAGGCCACTCCCCCTCATTGCACCTCTCTGCAAATGTGCCCCCTGGCGCGTTTGCAGAGGGGGAACTTATTCCCCTTGAATATTGGGGGTCCCTGGGAGCAAACTAGCCCACCAGAAACCTCCAGTATGCACCAGGGGGTTCGTTGCAGAGAGGTGTAAAAATGGGCGTGGCCTCATTACACCTCTCTGTAACCCAGCCCCCTGGCACATACTGGAGGTTTCTGGTGGGCTAGCTGCCCCCCAGGGACCCCCAGTATTCAAGGGGAATTAGTTCCCCCTCTGCAAACGCTCCAGGGTGCTGCGTTGCAGAGAGGTGTAATGAGGCCATGCCCCTTTTTACACCTCTCTGCAACGCAGCCCCCTGGCGTATACTGGAGGTTCCAGGAGGGCTAGTTAGCCCCCAGGGTCCCCCAGTATGCAAGGGGACTTAATCTCCCAACTTAGAATGCGCTACAGGGTGTGTTTGCACAGTGGTGAAGGTAGGGGGCGGGGCTTGAGGTGATATGTGTGCAACATGCCCTGTGGCGCGTTTTAAGTTGGCAAATTAATTCCTCTTCCATCCAGAGTTCCCCTAGGGGCTAACTAGCCCACCAGGTACCTCCAGTAAGCGGCACGGAGCTACGTTGCAGAGTGTTGTAAAAAGGGGGCGTGGCCTCTGAACACCACTCTGCAACGCAGCTCCCTGGCGCATACTGGAGGTACCTGGTGGGCTAGTTGGGCCACTGGGGACCTCAGGATTGAAGAGGAATTAATTCCCCAACTTCAAATGCGCCACAGGGCGTGTTTGCACACGTCACCTCAGGCCCCGCCCCCTTTCTTCACTATTGAGCAAAATATTCCTCTAAAACCAGCCGAACTACGAATTCCGATTTACTCACCTATTATCACGAGAGACCTCAGTGCTGCATCTTTGAGCCCAGTATGGATCCTGTAAAGTAAATCTAAGCGTACTTACCAGTAACTTGTATTTCCTTCCATAGGAATCTATTGTGTTGTTTTCACCAGAAAAGTTTCTAGGTGTCTATTTTTGAAACGTACAAATATTCCTCTAAAATCAGCCGAACTACGAATTCCGATTTACTCACCTGTTATCAGGAGAGAACCCAGTGCTGCATCTTTTAGCCCAAGCAAAAAACACAAGATGATGGACGGAATGTTGCACAATGGCAAAACATTCACCCCCAGTCACAGATCTGGGTTTAATTAATTTTGCTCGCCAAGCCACCCCAGACATGGCCATATACAAATCAGCCTTGACCCTGTGCCTCATGGGAGCAGTCCAGCCCGAACTGCCAAGCCATGTCTTTCCTGGCCCAGAATCAAGCATCCTAGGACCGGTTTCTGGCTATCAGCCGTTTTCAGCAAGGATAGCTTGACTCCAGTGGCTTAGTGAGCACAGGACCCACGTCTGGGCATACTCTTCCCACATAGGGTGAACAGCAAAACACAAGATGATGGACGGAATGTTGCACAATGGCAAAACATTCACCCCCAGTCACAGATCTGGGTTTAATCCATCGTTATTTTGCTCACCAAGCCACCCCAGTTCAGACATTGCCATATGCAAATCAGCCTTGACCCTGTGCCTCTTGGGAACAGTCCAGCCCAAACTGCCTCTTTTAGCCCAGCACTGACCCTGAAAAGTAATTCTAATCGTACTTACCAGTAACTTGTATTTCCTTCCATAGGAATCCATTGTGTGGTTTTCAGCAAAAAAAAAATCTAAGTGTCTATTTTTGAAACGTCCAAAATTCCTCTAAAATCAGGCGAACTAAGAATTCCGATTTACTCACCTGTTATCAGGAGAGAACCCAGTGCTGCATCTTTTAGCCCAGCACTGACCCTGAAAAGTAATTCTAAGCGTACTTACCAGTAACTTGTATTTCCTTCCATAGGAATCCATTGTGTGGTTTTCACCAGAAAAGTTTCTAAGTGTTGATTTTTGAAACGTACAAATATTCCTCTAAAATCAGCCGAACTACGAATGAATCACCTGTTAGCACAAGAGAACCCAGTGCTGCATCTTTTAGCCCAGCACTGACCCTGAAAAGCCATTCTAACCATAATTACCAGTAACTTGTATTTCTTTCAATAGGAATCCATTGCGTGGTTCTCACCGGAAAAGTTTCTAAGTGTCTATTTTCACAAACTAAAAATATTCCTAAAAAATCGCCTGTATGACTTAAACGCATTCTTTCAGCTGTTGACCGGAGATGCACCAGTACTGGATCCAGGATCCACCACTGAGTAAGAAAAAGAAACGACAACACTACTTACTTGCTAAGTGAATTTCCTCCCATCGGATAACATTGGTGATTCTATGTGAAAACATTTCTAAGTGTCAACTTTTAAAATACAATAATATTCCTTAAAAATCACTACTGTAACTAAAACGCTTTTACTCAACCGTTTACAGGAGATGTCCAAGGACTGAATCTAGGATCCAGTCCTGTGGTTAGAAAAGTAATCCATAAAGTAACTAATTGCATTTAACTAGAAATGCACATTGAGGTCAATGTTGCATTGTGTTTGAAATTGTGTTGCCCATTGCAACAACTGTAACTACTGTACTTAAAAGTGTATTGCCTATTTGCAAAGTATTTAAACTAAAGTAATTCATTCTGTGAAAGTATATTTTGTAATGTAATGTATAATGTAATTATAATGTAATATAAAAAATAAAATATCTAAAAATAAATAGTTTAAAAAATGTAGTAAATCAGTATCAAAAAAATAAATATAACAATTAATACATTTAAAAATTGTCATTTACAAAATCTTTGAAATTTATTGAAAAAAACCTTAGGTTTTAGGCCTGATATAGTTAGGAATTAGCATTTAAAAACCTTTGAAATTCACTGAAAAAAACATAGTTTTTAGGCATGTTATAGTTAGGAATTAGCATTTAAAAAAATCTTGCAAATTCACTGAAAAAAAACATAGGTTTCAGCCACGTTATAGTTGGGAACTAGCATTTAAAAAACCTTAGAAATTCACTGAAAAAACATAGGTTTCACACATGTTATAGTTAGGAATTAGCATTTAAAAAACCTTAGAAATTCACTGAAAAAAACATAGGTTTCACACAGGTTATAGCTAGCTGGACATTTTACAGATACAAAACCATTGAAATTCCCCCGTTATAGTTAGTTCAGCTAATTTCAATGGTTTTGTATGAGTGAAATGTCCAGCTAACTATAGCATGTGTGAAACCTATGGTTTTTTCAGTATATGTATAGTACGAAGGGCTGACTTAAATAAAATTTTGGCCAGCACATGGTGTCGTCAAGCGTGGTGTCTTGCTGCGTGTTTGGAACGTTAATACTAAGGACCTGACTACGGAGGTCCTTTCACGACGACACACCCGCTGATTTGGCAGGCGATGGCGTATTCTGTAGTGAGGAGTTGGGGAATATATATATACATATACCAAACTTTTTCTCCCACGAAGGATGAAAAAAGAGACGACTCAGCTCCGTGGATTGGAAGGCTAATTGCAGCTTTTATTTCGCACAGATCAGCGAGGACCATGAAACGCTGTGGCAGACGCGTTACTCACAATAGCTTCCTCAGTGCCGGTTTGAATGGCCACTGCTTCTTTCAAGGGAGCCAAACATGCAGGTCTAAATACCATTGGTCACTCCCCACGCTGTTTGTGTGTCCTGTGCAACGCCATACCAGGCAGATGCATGCTGGGGCTGGGAGTCCTCAGAGGTAGCCCATACAGTGAGGGAGCACATCCTGACCATAAGTACAGTCCCAATCAAGTGGCAAAGGGTCCCAGCTCCTTAACAGGTACCTGGAATGGTGGAACCTTTCTGTGTCCCCTTATCAGGCAAGCAGTGTTGACTCCTCTCTCCCAAAATTGGGGGGCGTTGCATTATGCAGTTCATGCAGTCACCAAAGTTCACAGGCTCCTCCGCAAAGCACCAGACCGAGATGGCAGTCGTCAAAGCCAGCGCATGTATGCTGGCTAAATATAGACACCAACATTTTTCTCCCACGAAGGATGAAAAAAGAGACGTCTCTGGTCCGGGGATTGGAAGGGTAAGTGCAGCTTTTATTTCGCATAGATTAGTGAGGACCATGAAACGCTGTGGCAGACATACATACATATATATATATTTTTTTATCTTAATTGTTTTATTTCCTCATATGTTAAACAAACACACAAAATCAGGCTGAGGGAACCACGGCACCCAACAAAACAAGACTAACTTCATTGGTGTTTCGTATGCAGTGATATAAATCAATATAACAATTTCACACTACCATGCTCTTGAAGTGCTAGTGCTAGGTTCACTTCTAGAGCCACCCTGTGTCCCCTTTCACTCCTGCTCAGTGCCACACCCAATGAAACTCCCCCCATATCTTATTGCGATTCCCTCCTGTCTATGTACTGGAGTCAGACTTGCTACCCTTCTCACATTAAGTATTGCTCACACCTTTGTCCCCCCTTCTGTTGTACCTGTTCACCTTGGGGCCATCAACTTTGTGCTCTAGTGTCCCAGTTAGGGTCCCCCTTCCTCCATGACAAACACCTCCTTCAACATCTCGGCCCAATCCTGGCTGCCCCCAACTTTATCATCTTATCTGAATACCTGCATGTGTCTTTCCTCCTCCAGTACCCATTCAGCCATGTCTTGGGCCCAAGCTTGTGGGGCCGGTCCCACTTGCACCATCCATCTGACAGCTACCTGCCTTTTGGCAAATACTAGCTGTAAATGCATAAATGTATTCCGCACATTGCTATTTTTTAGGTGCAGGATGATGCCCAGAAGACAATGCAGCATTGAGACCTCCACTTCAATGCCAGTTGCTTACTTCTAGAGCTGCACCACAGCCTGCCAATGCATCACCAAATTGGGACATCTGCATAGCATATCATATACTGGAAGTGGGCTCCTTCTGAGTCAAATCTCAGGTCCTCATCTCTCTGTGCCAGTGGAATTTGCTTAGACCTGCTGGCAGTTGATAGGTATGATGCAAGACAATGAAGTGAGTCAATTTAAATCTGGGTTTTCTAGACACCCACTGGACCCGTGCACGCCCCTGGACTAGTCCCTTTCTGACTTGGGCTCCGCCAGATCAATTTCCCATATGGTTTAAATGTTGGGCTGTCCCCGGTCTGCCTTTAGAATCCCGTACAGCTGGGAGACCAAACTAAAACTAACTACCTCAAGTGTGGTTCTCTCCTGAAAGACCTCTGGAAAGTCCATCCATATTTTCTATACAGTCCTAGACATCTTAGAAAATTGGAGAAACTCTCCAGACCTTACTCCAAATCTCTCCTGTGCCTAAAAAATGTGATTCATTTTCTATCCTAGTACATATCTCCCAGCCCTCCACACCCACCCTACCTCCACCAGCCATGGTCATATCAGCAAACATTTCATAAACAAATGATGCAGTGAGAACTTAAGCGACAAAGGTGGTCTGCAGAATACAATCCTTACTGAAGTCTCGCATGCCTAGATGACCCGGTACACAATATACAGACACTGAGTAGCCTCTGGAGCCCCTTCTATAAGGCGTATTATTAAATCCTCTTTGCCTGGGACATCTGCACCAATCAATTCTCCTTGTTGGCGAGCAAAAGCACCCCCCTCTGCCACATCTAATTTTAAAATGCTCAAGCTGATTCAGCTTCTTTTTCCTGCCTACATTAAGGAGACTAACCAACTGTAATGTAGCTCTGGATATAGGACACTGTGCTTTGCAGTACATATAAGCAAGGAGGAAACAATACCATTTTTGCTACTGTGGCTCTTCCTGGCACCAACAGTGAGAGTTAACTCCAAAAGACTATGGAGGCCTGCAGGGCTACCAGGACCCTACCAATGTTGAAGTCAAACTGCTGCTCTATCCCAGGTAGTAAAATCTCTCAGACTCCCATCTCAAACCTACAGCAGAGTGTTGCTTATGTGGTGTGTTCTGTAGCCCGGCATGGGGGGATACAAAAGACTTCCTCAAGTTAACACAGTCCCAAGTAGGGTACTAGTGCCTCCATTTGTCATAGATATAGCAGTGCATTATCCGCATAAAATGAGATTACATGCTCCACCTGTCCCACCCAGATACCCCACTGCTCCAACACATTTCGTAGTTGTCTAGCAAGCGGTTCTATCACTAGAGCAAACAGGAAAGGGAGAGGGGGTAAACCTGCCTAGTCCCCCACCCAATATTCTGTCTCTCAGATGTATCCCCTATATCAAACACTGGCCACCGGGCCAGAGTATAACAAACCCCATTTTCGAGTACACTGCCCACACATAATCCCAGCCATCAGTATCAAATGCCTTTTCAATATCCAAGGTTACCAGTACTCCCTCTAAATCTGACAGTTGCCTCCAGTGCATGACTTGTACGAGTCTTCGGATGTTCATAGTTGTGCTCCTAGTAGGCAAAAAAACACACTGATATTCTCTCCCTGGAAGACCTTTAGCAGTTGATCCAAAAGCAAATCACCCTATGACTGGTAGAACTCTGGTGGGAAAACATCCATTCCCAGTGACTTATTACTGGGCATACCTGGAATGCCTCTCTGCAGCACATCTCTGGTCACTTCCAGCTCTGGTGCCTCTATTGACGATGACTAATATGTTGCACTCATATTGCTTACTTATGTGAACAATTAACATAAATGTATTAAGTTGAGGATTCAATGTTTTTTAGATAACCAATAGAAAACAAGAACCCATATAAGAACTAAGGGGGGGTGTATCAGCTCCAATCAAGAGACATCAATAGGGTGGGGGTCCACTGTATTATGGGTCAGGAATAAATCACCACTTGCATTACATTACTGAGAAATGAGTCAGTTTGAAGGATAAACCAATAAGTAGGACTCAACACTCGACTATCCTTCTACACACCCACCCGCCAACTAAGATCCTCCAATCAAGGCCTCGCCGCAGTTCCGCGTATCCAAAGATCCACAATGGGAGGTAGATCCTTCTCCTACTTGGCGGCCAAGACCTGGAACTCACTCCCCACTCACCTCCGCCTTACACAGAACCACATCTCCTTCAGAAAAGAACTTAAAACCTGGCTATTCGATAAATAATAATCCCCCCTCCCCAAGCGCCTTGAGACCCTCTGGGTGAGTAGTGCGCTATAAAAATTCTTGAACTTGAACTTGAACTTAGGACTGGGAAGGGGAAAGGCGGAGAGGGTTTATGGCGTGGCATAGGCATATTAGGCTACAGATGTAGGGTTGGTTGGGGCCCCTGCGTCTTCTGGTGATGTAGGTGCCTCTGAGGGCATGTCAGCAATAATGCCATCTGGAAGGCCTCTAGGGTAGTGTCAAAACTGTTTACTAGTGGATATTTGTGAACGCTGCACATGTCCTCACTGTGCAAGGCAGCACCCTCCATCCAGCTCTGGGGCCTCTACCTGTTGTGTCTGGGGAGAGTTAACACTTCCAAGATGACCAGGCACTCCTCACCCCCAAGTCCAATAGTACTCCCAAACGACCTCTCCAGGAATGTCTCAAGGTTCTCATTATCCTCCCATTCCAGAAATCCCAGTAGCTGCAGAATGCATCTCCGGGAACTGTCCTCTGCCTCCTCTAGTCGGTCGTCAAATTGTTTCACCTTGTCCAACAATACCTGACCATAGTCAGGAGCAGCACTTTATCCTTAGTATCTTGTGCCCACTAATTGACTTTGTTGAGACCTGGTCATAAACAGGTTGACTTGCATGGAAATGGAGTCTATTTTGTATTCCAACTTTTACCAGGACTAGTCTATGGCAAGAACGTGTGCTCTTGTGGGCTCTGGCATCACAGTGGTTAGGATATTGGAAATTGGTCTATCCATGCCTGTGGCAAGCTTTCGGCTTTCTCGTCACAGCCCATGATGCATATGCAATTCTGCTCCTCATCTGCTGTGTTCGCTCAGCCTCAATGCCCAGGGCCTTCTAAATGGAATGCCTTTCCCAGTTCAGTTCTGGGCCACTCAGCCATGTGGCTATATGAGAGGAGGTGGGCTCACTAGACAGTCCCTCTTCTTACTGGCTTTCCAGTTCCCGCTCACCTTTTCAGAGGCACCAAGCCCTCCTCGCTACTTTGCACATGCTCAACTTTGACCCAGTCTTTATTAGGGGGACGCTTTCTGTGGCCTGGTGCCCCCCGCAGTCAGTGCTGAGGCCTTTCTTGGCAGCCGTGCAGATAGCAGAGGAGGCTGTCCCACCAGACAGTCCCTCTGCATATGGACTTCTCAGACCCTGCTCCCAACTTTAGATGTGCCAAGCCCTCCTCTATGCTCTTCTCAATTCTGGCACAACTGCAGTCTTTGTTCTTTCGGCCCAGCTGCTGCTGCTGCTGCTCTCAGTGCGCACCACGCCATCTCCTGGTCACCACTACCTCCTGACTCGCCATTCTACCACATGCGCAAACCTTGAAATAGTGGGCTGCAGTAGCCACCATACAGGGAGTACGGGTCCTCTACCGTTGCAGCAGAATTTGCTCTCTGCAACTATTGGTGCGCCACAGACTCTTGTCAAGTCAGTCTCGCCAACCAAGAGTGGCCCCCATCTTGTTGCAGACACTCGGCACCAGGCCTCTCTGTACTCACCTCCGTCAAACTGGTCAATTTGCTTCCACTAAGTGTTGTCTCGCTGAATCATGTGGCGAAAACACAAGATGCCAGAGAATGATACAGGGGTTCTGTGGCACCTAAAATGAAAGTGTGCAGTCAGCCATCTTGTTTGGTTCCAGCCAATATGATGCCTATATGACTGCTTGTAATTATCATATATAACCAACTTTGAAGTTTGCATTTTTGTGACAAAGAGCATTTCAAACTGTAATTTTCTTATTCATAACAAAGTTCATAATACTGTGAACTTTCCTAAAACTACATTTGCATACTTCTCTGTAGCATTCATTTATATAACAAGTGACTCATAAAACTGATACCTTTTCACATACAACATTACAGCTGCATGATAGGTGCTTGGCAATCTATCAACTCAATGCAAGTTAGAGGCCTGGATTATGCATGCCTGGTTTTGGGTGAGATAGTTATTGCACCCAATGAAATCTGGCACTGAGGCTTAAAGAATGTATCTGGTGTGATAATTATGACTTAAATTGAGTTTTCCCCGAATAAGGTGGCATAACAAGTGGCCTTAAGAGCTTAATGCACCAAAATTCACTTGGCTCAGAATTTACTGGGCATTTCTCCCATTAAGCATGGGAGATTTGACGTCCCCAAAATGCATCGGAGCAAAACTGCAATGTTGGGGAGTTTATACAAAACTCATAATTCCCATATGTGCAGTAAAAGAAGTTAACACAGATATTAATTAAAAACTGTACCTGGAATTGAGGCCTAAAGCTCTCATTTGAAGATTTTTGGAAAATGAAACAACAGTTATGTGGACAGACAGCATGTCATCTGTAATTTCCTGTGCATGGCAAAATTTTGAGCATCCCATTAGTTCAGACTGAATATCAATCTAACACAAGAAAAACTGCCCGATAGATCTGTAATCCGTATCCTTGGATATCTGTAATTCTTCATGCATGACTAATCGTTTAGGGCCTCATTTACAACAAAATGACACAGGGTGGTACCGGAAGCCATTTTTCTGCGCTGAGCTGCGTCATTTAAACAACACAAGGATGCATCATATTTACAGCAAAAAGGTGCATCCCTGTGCTGCCGCACAATTAGCTGCTATGCGCAAACGCAGGCACCAGTGCAACACGGTGCAAGGGTGCCTGGGTTGCGGTGATGATTGTTTTTGTGCAGGAAAGGACACCTTCCTGCACAAAAATAATCACTGTTTGTGTTTTCCTCTTTCTATGGGTGCTGCAGAATACAGCTCACATAGAAAAAGGAAAAAACATGGAGAAATAAAAGTATTTCTACTTGTTGCGCCTCCTCTGGGGAGGCGTAGGATTCTGACGCATTCCCAGGTTTACGAAACTTTTTAACTCTGGGAATGTGGCAGAATCCATGAGTGTTACGTGGGAGCACCCACAGCAACACTCATGACCCACCTGTTCAATGCAAAGTGCTGCCTGAAAAGGGCCCGAATTTACAAGGCCACAAAGAGCCACGCTGGGTGGATTTGCGTGGCTTTGTAAATATGGGCCAGCACACTGCGTCACCGGTGCGTCAAAAAAGTGACTCACAGGTGGCGTAAGGGGTTTGTAAATTAGCCCCCTGATGTTTAGCCATTTACAGAGTAGCATGTTGTTTGCAGAGCGCTTCAGGTCCTCATCAGGAAGTAAGCAATATATTAATACCCATATTATACTACAATCTCTTTTTATGCAAACCTTCTAACCTCCACACACACACACCACAGCCCGAACATAACCCTTTTTTTAATCAAAATTTTCAGATCAAATTTTCATTTTCACTTCTTGCTAGGAAATGTGCAGATAAATTGCATATGAGTCTGCTGCAATGTGGAATTATACTAATACAGCGTGTAGCGCTGTTGAACATTACTACTTTCTCCCAATGTGCAAACAGGTGCAATGGAAAAATATGTGCTGCACGTTATGAAAAATACACAGCACAAAAAATCTACTTTTACACAAAATATGCTTTTAAAATCCTCGACAAATGTTCCTTATGCATATCTTAAATACAGATTTGCATTATGTGGCAACATTATTCTCAAATTCGGTTTATCTATCTAATGTCTTATAATTATTTTCGTATGTTAGACACAATATATTTAACGTTAAATAAAAACTGAGAAACTGAACCCGATGGTTGTTTAAGATATATGTTTTGAAGAGTTTTTAACTCCCTTTTCCCTCTCAGCGTTTCTGGCAAATGCATGCAGTTTGTCCGTGATGTAAAAATGAATCACTTTCTAATTAACACCTACTGTAGGTTAAGCGAGAATACTTTTCCACCACTCTGAGTTACACCAAAATATGTACAGTACCAAGTTATAACATATATTATGTTTTCCAAAAATATGGCCTAATACCAGAGCCCTCGTTGCAGATCCCCATTCCCTAGCAGATTCAAATGCAAAAAGGCCAGAAATGTCTATGGCGCTCACTTTACCCGTGGTATAGAGAGAGAGGCCAAAGACCTACTGCTTCTAAAAGTCTGCCAGTGCTTGGAGATTCAGAAGAGGTCCGGGGGATGGGAGCCGTTGCTCAGCAACCATGCATATGTTAATGTAATCGTTTAACAAGTGTTTTGTGCTATTGATGAAGGTTGGGAGTGCCGTGCAGCCCAGGCCAGGTAAAGAAATGTGACACGTAGCGCTTTTGTCCTCTGTAGTTGCTCATGCTGTGACTGGGGCTCTCGGAGCAAGCCAAAGGTCCTTACATCTGCAAAGGCAAGATTGTCCAGCCCCATCCAGGAACAAACATGGAAACATTTTCGCTCAGGCATCATATTTTCACTTACTTGAGCAGGGTATCTGTGCAATCAGCAAAGAAAAGTACAGAATGTTTAACTCCTTATGAGTTCATTATGCTTTAAAATTATTGCGCCCTGATAATCCAAGCCCTGATAAAGTGTGTTTCCACAAAGTGTTTCATATAATGGACCTCCGAACTTCAGTTTGAGTTTTGATTCCGGCATGAAACTGCAGGTAAAACCCAAAGCAGATTCCCAACGAATTCCAACTGTTGAGTGCTTTTTACCCAAAAATCCTAGCCTACAGCAAACTGTGTTAAAATCGGATGAGATAACCCAGATTCTACTGGTAATTTCTACTCCGGGAAAAAATGCCTGTAACACTGCAGTAACTCCCTACTTCAAATGACTGTACCCTGTAATATCGGGAATTACCAATGCTGTTTTCCCACACATGATCCGCATAATGTGAACCATAGTCTCAGTTACTTCTCATGTGACCGTCTGTAACTGCATTCCAATTGCAATTTTAGACAGATCTCTTAGGAAAGTAGTGATTAAACCACCATTTTTGGCAGGATGGCTCTGTCAGTTAAACGCTCGCTGCTGGGAAATGCAGCAATCTGTAGGCCATGTGTTTGAGGACCAACAACAAGGCTGATTCAGACTTCTATTTTTCCAACGGTTTTAAACTGAGTACCATAACATTGGATAACAGTTTCACCTGCTGTTTTACAGTACCTAGATATAGAAGCAGTCTAGTTCGAAGCACACAATATTAATATGGGACGTCTTTCACTGATATTCCGAGTGAAGAGCACACAAGTCATGCAGTGCCTTTTCAACTTAAGTACACAAAGACACATAAAGAATGCCCTCCCCTATTTAACGTTAGATTGAAAGGGATCACTCACATTTTGAGCATGCTTTTACCACTTGCTTTTAGCCAATTGTTGAAAAGCATGGAAACAGTGCATTGCAAAAATGATTTTGTGCATTATTAACCATGTTGTGTCTTTAGCGAAACAGGCCTCTAGTTAAATACTGTACATTGGAAAGTTATGATGTACGTGTCTCACTAAGGTGCTCTTTAAAATCGAAACCCTACTTAAAAATGTTGTCTGCAGGCGAAACCTAAAGAGAGGCAATGTACTTGGGATACTTCGGATTTGAGGATCCTGTTGAATCCTTGCTGCTGAGAGAATAGTGCTAATGAAATACATAACGTTTCGAAAATAGTTTCTGTGAAATATCTAAAGCTTTGTTAATAATTTAGGCCATGAACACAAATTTGCATCAAAAGGAAACTAAACAATTTCAATACAAGAAGGTATATATTTTTGGCTCATTTGTAATTGCATTTAAGAACTCACGGTTTTTGCTGCTTTCTGCAAAATAAACCCTTCTCAGTCAAAATGTTACTAATATATGTATTGCAAGAAACGTGTTGTAGGAGTAGAGGATGTGCTGCCACAGTATTGCCAATGCAATTTATGGATAACAAAAGCTCCACTAGTTTCATGTAAATGAAGTTTATTTTTATAATTAAAGAAAAGGTTAATATGTGTGAAAAATATTATAGGTAAACACAAGTTAGGGAGCTTTTCCTTTTAAATATCTATCCTTTTTGCTGCTTGTATGTGTTTCTGGTGAGCAAAGTGTGTTTAAATGCAAAGTGTGTTTAAGACTGCAGTACCGCCTCCTCTCTACAGGGGCAGAGCGAGCAAAAATTTAAACACACTTGATGAAACACAGGTCCCCACAAGGTAATTTTTTTAAAAGTTGTAAAAATTGGCACAGACGTTCCTGAAGTCATTTCTTATCTTTTAGAAGACATTGCCTTGTAGTGACCTGGGTTCAAGTCCCCACAGTGCAATCAAGTCCCCACAGCGTGAGTGTGTTATCACACCCAAGTCCCCACAAGGATAGTAACACACACACACACACACACACACACACACACACACACACACATACACGTGTTACCATCCTTGTGGGGACTATGTGTTTTCACCAGCCTTGTGGGGACTAACCCTTCCCAATGTTTTAAAAATATACCAATAACAGAAAAATGTTAAGAAAAAATTCATAATACAGGATCCTGCTTCAATTTTACAAATATGTTGTTATTTAGTCACGCGCACAGAACCATCATTGTGGGGACTTGGACATGTGTTACCATCCTTGTGGGGACCTACTCAATAATTCTCATTTCTGATTGAATACACTCATTATCTAATAGATAAATGCTATTTTTCAGTGCCATACATACATAACATGATACTTTAGTCAAATTTGAATAGGTCACTATGTCCTAGGTGCACCTAGAACGGAGATTTGTCTAATAATGCATTTTACTGTAGAAAATGATCATATATATAAAGTGCATTGACAGGGATTCACGGATGTTTAGCCTATTACTGAGTGCACACAAACATTAAGGAATATGAAAACAACACATAGTTAAATTAATTTAAAGGCTTAAGATCCTGCAATGGGGTCAGATGGCAAAACCAAGTTGCCATCTGACCACCTAGTTGTTTTTCATCAACCTCACCAATTGGCACCATCTACGAATGGCTGTGCATTAAAAGTCCCCAAAGAGATGGCATGATATTATAATAATATTCTACAGCTGACAGAGTAAGTGTATGATGATGATAATTTTCAAGCCCCCACAGAGATATTGCATGATTAGATTGATGCCCAAGTCCCTACAGATATTGTGGTTTTGGTGTACGATGATAGTCATGCTGCAGTTCATGCAGAAATAACACTATTACAGTAATGCACGGGTACCACAGAGATAGTTTGTGATTATAGGAATGCCCAGGTCTCCACAGAGATAGTGTGGTATTATAGCCATGTTCAAGTCCCCACAGAGATAGTGTGTGATCATATTCACGTTCAAGTCCCCACAGAGATAGTGTGTGATCATAGTAATGTTCAAGTCCCCACAGAGATAGTGTGTGATCTTAGTAATGTTCAAGTCCCCACAGAGATAGTGTGTGATAATAGTCATGTTCCAGTCCCCACTGAGATAGTGTGTTACTATAGGAATGCCCGGACCCCCAAAGAGATAGTGTGTGATAATAACCATATTAAAGTCCCACATAGAGAGTATTATGATAGTGTTGTTCAAGTGTTGTAGAGAAAGTGTACGATGAGTCATTCTCACATTCATTCAGAATTCGTATAGCGCTTAATTATAGTCACTCTCAAGACCCCGTTGACAAAATGTGTGATTATATTCAAGTTCAAGTCCCCTCAGAGATAGTGTGTGATAATTGTTATGTTACATCTCCGCAGAGATAGTATGTGATTACAGTCATGTTCAGGGCCCCACATAGAGTGTTATAACAATGATGCTGAGGTGCTTGCTGTTATAACAGTCATGCCGAGGCTCCTGCAGAGGTAGTATGTGATTATAATGATGCCTAGGTGCCTGCTCAGGTAGTGTGTAGTTACAGTCATGTTCAAGTGATGTTGAGATATGTTGTGATTATACTGAAGCTTAGGTCCCCAAAGCGATAGTGCATGATTAGGGAGGCCCACTAAGATGGTGATTATTGACCTATAGAGAAAGTGTGTGATACATGTAAAGTTCCAGTCCCTCTAAAGACAGTCTGTTATGATATACATGTTGATGTCCCTGAAGAGTTAGTATGTGATGACAGTCATATTCAAGTCCCACAAAGTTAAAGTATATTGAACCCACGTCCCCACAGAGATAGAGTGTAATTATAGACATGCCAGGTCCCCATAGAGATATGTGTGATGAAATTCATGTTCAATTACTAAAAGATAGCGCTTGATTGATTATATTGATGCCCTGGTCCCCACAGATATAGTGTGTGATTATAGTGATGTCCAGGTCCCCACAGAGATAGTGTGTGATTATAAGGATGCCCAGGTCCCCACAGAGATAGTGTGTGATTATAGGGATGCCCAGGTCCTCACAGAGATAGTGTGTGACTACAGGGAAACCGGGTCCCCACAGAGATAGTGTGTGTTTATATGGATGGCAGGTCCCCACAGAGATAGTGTCTGTTTATGGGGATGGCAGGTCCCCATAGAAATACTGTGTGTTTATAGGGATGGCAGATCCCCATAAAGATATGTGTGATGATAGTTATGTTCAATTACTCAAAGATAGCGTTTGATTGGTTATATTGATGCCCAGGTCCCCAGAGAGATAGTGTGTGTTTATGGGGATGGCAGGTCCCCACAGAGATAGTGTGTGATTATAGGGGTGCTAGGTCCCCACAGAGATAGTCTATAATTATAGAGATGTCAAGCTCCCCACAGTGATAGTGTGTAATTATAGAAATATCCAGGTCCTCACAGAGTTGGTGTGTGATTATAGCGTTACCACAGTCCCCGCAGAAATAGTGTGTGATGACAGTCTTGTTCAATTCCCCACAAAGGTAGTGTTTGATTGATTATATCGATGTCCATGATTCCATTGAGATAGTGTGTGATTATAGACTTGTTCAGTCCCCACAGAGATAGTATGTCTCCACAGTGATGTCTGTGATTATAGGTTTTATGAAGACTTAAACAGACAGTCATAATCTAGTGGTTTAGCAAACTAATGTAGCCACTTCAACAGTGGCAGCTGCTCCACTAAGGTGGAAGAGCGTCGCCCCACTGCTTTAAAGCAGGGCAATGGAAAAACGGAAATGATAATAATGGACCGTATTATCATTTTATTTTTAGTATTCCAGTTGACATGGTGTTTCTGGTTGGCTAGGGTATGCAGGTATGGTAGGGCAGAACTCATCAGTCTAGTAAGGGTAAGATAGTAACACATCAAAGACAACCCCTGGCAGAGCAGTCAGGCTTATCCCAGAGGCAATGTCTAAAGCGTTTGCACAACGCACTCACACAACAGTGACACTTTAGGCACACCATAAAAAGCGACTCCACACAAGGTTACATAAAAATATCTTTTGTATTTTTTTTTTTTTAAGTTAGACCACAATCACATAAATCACTGTGCCACTAGGCACTTTGTCATGACATCACATAAAGTCATACACCACTTTTGCCAATTGGATAATTGTCATAATTAACAATGCTAGTGAACTTTAGTAAATACTTATAAGTGAAAGCCACACTGAAAACATAAGGCCTAACATTACAGTTAGTGCAATCAAGACAATAACGATTAGTTGAACATGTTTCCGCTTGAGCCGGTGTCACCAGTCTGACAGGGCAATCTTTTAAGATAGTTGCTTCCAGCTTTGTTAACACCTCTACATCCCCTGCCTCCTTCTGCATGAAAATGCTCCACTGGTTCCCGTAGAAACAGGGAAAATGCCAGGAATTACAGAGACGGCCTACGGGGCAAGAAAATGCCAAAAGATCTCCTGCCTGCACAAAGGGAAGAGAACACAGTCTAAGGGTGCTTGTGCTCACCAGCGTGATAGGGCCACTGGCCTGGACTCTCTGCAAGGAAACACTACCGGTTTCCATGGAGGCAGGGGAATGATTGAAGTACCGGGGTGATCTGCGGGGTAAGGAAACACCAAAGGATCTTACTCCTGGACATCAGCCCAGTGGGAGGTCTGTTTGTTGGTGCGAGCACACTATCCCTATCTAGCGTGATGGTCCACCTGCCCCCACTATTCACAACAACGGGGCCCGAAGCCAAGGGGAGCCAAATGCCTCCGGTACAGCTCCGTAGTGTGGCATGGGTACGAATCTCTTCATGTTTCGCTGCAAGCGGCCTGGTGCAGCTGGGAGGCTCTTGCCTTCCTTAGCAATGCCCGCACGCAGGGGCTCACGTCGGCCACCTAGGGTCTCACATCGGCTGTGTGTGGAAGCATGTGAATGGACACGTGAGGCTCTGGTCACTTCCGGGTGCAGCTGGGCCACATCTTCTGACATGCCCCGGCTGTTGGCTCACATAAACAAAGGCAAGCAATACGAGAGGGAGAGCGTTTAGTTCCGTTCACACCCTCCTTCTCAATGTTCAGGCCCTAGATGAGGGAGCTCTGCTGCCCATGCTGCAGGGTAAAATTGCTCCTGTATGGGGTTAGCACAAATTGAGCCAACTCCTTGGGCAACAGAATTGAAAACGCTTACCACGCGCTATTAGCAAACAGGGAGGCAAGCACTACCTCGTCCCTGGAGACACTGGGGCAGAGAACAGGGCACAGGCTGGCTAGCATGGAAGGTCCCTTAGCAGAGAGGCAGTCACTTCAGCCACCCAGCAGGCAGCAGGTTAGTTTCACAAGAAGGTATCCACAAACGGCGGTTCCTCCTGGCACACAGCAGTCATTGGGTACGTGCCCCACATAGTGTCTTTTTATTTTCATGGGGTCATAGCCCCTGTATTTATAGTGCCAAAGTCTTTGTTCTGAGGGAACTTCAACAACATATTAGAAGTGCACAACACTGCCGTTCATATTGAAAGCCTTGGCACCAGACACACCACAGGGGGTGGAGCCATTATTTTGGAAGGTAGGCACAGACCTATTGAGGTGCATGTGCAACTCCTCCCACCACACCAAATGAAGACCAGGCCTATTCAGGTGCAAGGAAAACTCCCCCTGCCACTCTAAATTCAGGAAAGGTCTATTCAGCCTAGCACTGAGTCACCCACGCAGGGCAGGACACACCTCAACTACCCAGGGACTAGAGTGAATGCACATCCCTTCTCTGTCAGTCAAAACCAAACGGTCAATACACATCAGGCAGGCTCAAAAACTCATAAGCACACAGAAATACCCACCTCTAAAAGTGATTTTTCTAACTCTGTTTTCACCAATAAGCAGGATTTATCACTGGCATGCCTGCCCGCTACGGGCCCCCAATGTTAAAAACTGCCTGCCTTTCCGTGGTGGCGTTGCCGCCACGGAAAGGCACATCCCAGCCTGCATACAAGTATGGATGACGGTGTCTACCACACACCGCTACCATATAAACTGCTTTTCCACCCTGTAGGCAACCGGGTGGATTACCTACCTGTGGAAAACCGGCGGACAGTATTCCCGTTCGCTGGGGTCCCCCCCGCCATGGTAATGTGGCGGGGGAAGTTAGAGGCGGGCGGTGGTTTTTGGCGGGTGGATCGCCACCGCCAGATTGGTGTCAGTACAACGCGTTGTATTACAACGCGTTCCGTTACAACGCAGATTTTACAACGCGGGATCCATTACAACGGATGTCATTACAATGCATGGCATTACATCGCAAATGCTATTACAACGCATGGCATTACATCGTAAGTATAGGTAAGTATACCTTTTTAAAATAATGTTATTTAGTTTATTGAAATTAATTTATTTAAAATAATTTAATTAAAAGACATTTTAAAATTGTCATTAAATTAATTTAATTAAATAATATCTATTTAATAAATAATATCTATTTAATAAATGTAATTTTATTAAAAATAGTAATTCATTTAATTTAATAAAAAAAGTAATTAGTTTAAAGTACATATTTTTTATAATGAAATTAAATAAAAATAAAAATAATAATTTATTTAATTTAATTAATTTAATTTAAAAATGTAATTAGTGTAAAATAATTAATTTAATTTATTAAATATATTTTAATCAAATTTAAAATGGTAAATATAATTTAATTATCCCTAAACACAAACCCTACCCTAAAACCTAAAAACACCCCTGTACCCCAAAACCCAAACCCTGCCCTAAAACCTAAAAACACCCCTGTACCCCAAAACCCAAACACTGCCCTAAAACCTAAAAACACCCCTGTACCCCAAAACCCAAACCCTACCCTAAAACCTAAAAACACCCCTGTACCCCAAAACCCAAACCCTGCCTTAAAACCTAAAAACACCCCTGTACCCCAAAACCCAAACCCTGCCCTAAAACCTAAAAACACCGCTGTACCCCAAAACCCAAACCCTGCCCTAAAACCTAAAAACACCCCTGTACCCCAAAACCCAAACCCTACCCTAAAACCTAAAAACACCCCTGTACCCCAAAACCCAAACACTGCCCTAAAACCTAAAAACACCCTTGTACCCCAAACCCTGCCCTAAAACCTAAAAACACCCCTGTACCCCAAAACCCAAACCCTACCCTAAAACCTAAAAACACCCCTGTACCCCAAAACCCAAACACTGCCCTAAAACCTAAAAACACCCCTGTACCCCAAAACCCAAACCCTGCCCTAAAACCTAAAAACACCCCTGTACCCCAAAACCCACACCGTGCCCTAAAACCTAAAAACACCCCTGTACCCCAAAACCCAAACACTACCCTAAAACCTAAAAATACCCAAACACCCCAAAACATATACATCAGTACCCCAAAACATATACTCCTATACTCATACTTATTAAAAAAATTACTTACATTAATATATTTAATTTATAATATTTAAAAACGAAATAAATATTTTTTTATAATTAATAATAATTAAATCAATTATAAAATATTAAATAAAATTAAAAAAAATTAAATACTTACCAATACTTACGATGTAATGGTATGCGTTGTAATAGCATCTGCTATGTAATGCCATGCGTTGTAATGGCATGCATTGTAATGGTATTTGCGATGTAATAGCTGCGTTGTAACAGCATTACGTTGTAATAGATGCGTTGTAAGAGTAACACACCCCACCGCCATACGGGCAGTGGCGATCCACCCATTATCATAATGAGCCCCTTAATATTCCCTTGCCACGCAAAAAACCCATACCCACCCTAAGCCCTAAGAAATCCCATACGCTCCAAAAACTCATACCCACCCTAACCCTGAAAAATCCTTTGTCACGCAAAAACCTATATTCACTATAAACCATAAAATATACCTTGCTACCCAAAAACCTATACTCACCCTAAACCATAAAAAAATACCTTGCCACCTAAAATCCCATACCCATCCTAAACCCCCAAAATTCCCTTGGCCCAAAAAACCCCAAACCCATCATCAACCCTAAGGCACAGCTTAGAATCCAAAAACCCATAACAGCCCTAAACCCAAAAAATCCATTATCACCCAAAAACTCATACCCACCCTAAACCATAAAATTTCCCTTGCCCCCAAAATCCCACACCCACAAAAAACCTTAAAAATTCCGTTGTGACACAAAAACCCATACTTAACTTAAACCCTACAAAATCCCTTGCCACCAAAAATCTTAAACCCGTCCTAAACGCTAAAAATCCCCATCAAACCCACAAAACCCATACCCACCCATAACATTAACAATCCCTTACCACTCAAAAACTACACCCACCCTAACCACCAATAATTCACTTGCCACCCAAATACCCATTCCCACCATAAAAAATCCATTGAGTCCCAAAAACCCATCCAAACACTAAAACCTAAATTATTCATTACCACCCAAAAACCCCATTTCAGCCCTAAACCCTAGATGTTCCCTTGCCACCCAAAACCCAAGCCCAGCGTAAACCCTAAAAAAGCCTTACCACTCAAAAACCCATACCCACCCTAAACGCTAAAAATTCCCCTATCACCCAAACACCCATACCCACCAGAAAGCATAACATCTTCCTTGCCCCCAAAAATCCAGCCCACCCTAAACCTTAAAACAGCTCTTATCCCCCCAAAACCCATATCTACCCTAAGGCAAACCTTACAACCAAAAAACCCATAATCACCCTAAAAATTCCTTATCACCCAAAAACTCATGCCCACCCTAACCATAAAAATGCCCTTGCCACCCAAAAACCCACACCCATCCTAAATGCTAAATATTCCATTGCCACCCAAAAACCCATACCCACCTTAAACCCTAAATAAATCCCTTACCAACCGAAAACCTACACTGACTGTAATCCCAAAAAATTCCCTTGCCACCCAACAACCCCATACTCACCCTAAACACAAAACATTCCCTTGCCACCTAAAAACCCATAACTACCCTAAAAAAAACCTTACTACACAAATATACCCACACCCACCCTAAACCCTAAAAATTCGCTTGCCACCCAAAAACTCATACCCACCGAAAAACCCATACAAACTATAAACCCTAAAAAAAATCATTACAACCCAAAAAAAACACACACTAAAGCCTAAAGGTTCCCTTGCCACCCAAAACCCCTACCCACCCTAAAAACAAAAAAATCCCCTACCAACCAAAAACCCACAAGGACACACCCACCCTGAGCCCTAAAAAATCTCTTGCCACCAAAAATCCCACACCCACCCTAAACGCTAGCAAATCTCTTGCCACACAAAAACCCATACAAACACTAAACCCTAGATGATTCATTACCAACCAAAAACCCATACCCACTCTAAACCTTAAAAAATCCCCTACCACCCAAAAATCCATACCCATCCAAAACCCCAAAAATGAATTTGCCACCCAAAAATCTATACCCACCCTAAACTCTGCAAACTTCCCTTGCCACCTAAAAACCCTTTCCTGCCCAAAACCCTAAAAATGCCCTTGCCACCCAAAAAACCCATTCCCACCCTAAACCCTAAGAAATCCCTAACAACCCAAAAACCCATACCCACCCTAACCCTAAAAATGTCTTTGCCACCCAAAAGCCCATACCCATCCTAAACCCTAAAAATTCCCTTGCAGCCCAAAAACCCATACCCACCCTAAACACTAAAAAAGCCCTTACCTCCTAAAAACATATACTCACCATGAACCATAAAAATACCTTGCCCACCCAAATCCCAGGCCCACCCTAAACCCTCAATATTCTCTTGGCACCCAAAAACCCATAACCACCCTCAACCCTAAAGATTCATTATCGCCCAAAAACTCATACCCACCCTAAACCCTAAAGATTAATTATCACCCAAAAACTCATACCCATCCTAAACCATAACATTTCCCTTGCCCCCATAAACCCACAGCCAACCTAAACCTTAAAAATTCCCTTCAAACCCATAAAACCCATACTTATCCGAAACTCTAAAAATCTCTTTCCTCTCAAAAACCTACCCCTACCTTAAACCCAAAAATGTAACTTGCCACCCAAAACCCCATACCCACCATCAAAAATCCCTTGCCCCCAAAACCCATGCAAACACTAAACCCTAAATTATTTTTTACCACCCATCAGCCCTAAACTCTATATGTTCCCTTGCCACCCAAAACCCATGCCCACCCTAAACCCTAAAAAATCCCTTTGCACCCAAAAAACTGACACCAGACCTAAACCTTAAAAATTCCCTTGCGACCCAAAAACCCATACACCCAGTAAAATCTACAAAATCCTTTGCAGCAAAAATCTTACACCCACCCTAAACAATAAAAAATTCCCTTGCCACCCAAAAACCCATACCCAGCCTAAACCCTAAAACATCCCTTACCACCTAAAATCAATACCCACCCTAAATGCTAAAAATTCCCCGATCACCCGAACACCCATACCTACCTGAAACCATAACATTTCCCTTGCCCCAAAAATCCATACCCACAGTAAGCCTTAAAAAAACACTTTTTGCCTAAAAAGCTATACTCACGCTAAAACCTAAAATATACCTTACAGCCAAAAACCCATACCTACCCTAAACCCTAAAAATTCCCTTGTCACCCAAAAAAACCATATCTACCCCACACACTAAGGCAAACCTTACAACCAAAAACCCATAATCACCCTAAACCCTAAAAATTCCTTATCACCCAAAAACTCAAGCCCACATTAAACCTTAAAAACGCCCTTGCCACCCAAAAGCCCACACCCATCCTAAATGCTGAAAATTCCATTGCCAACCAGAAACAATAAACCCTAAGTAATTCATTAACACCCAAAACCCCACACCCACCCTAAACAATTCTGTACCATTTAAAAATCTACACCCATCTTAAACTCTAAAAAATTCACTTGCCAACCAAAAACGCATACCCACTCCACACCCTAAAAATTCACTTCCCACCCAAAAATCCACACCCACCCTAGAAAATCCCTTGCCACCCAAAATCCCATACAAACCCTAAACCCTAAAAGATTAATAACCATCCAAAAACCCATGCCCACACAAAACCCATGTCCACCCTAAACCTTTAAAAAAAACCTTACCATGGAAATACTCATGCACACCCTAAGCCCTAAAAAATACCTTACCACCCAAAATCCTATACCAACCCTAAGCCTTAAAAATTCCCTTCCAACCTAAAACCCACACCCACCCAAAACCCCAAGAATTCCCTTACCACCCAAAAACCCATACCCTCCCTAAACCTTAAAAAAATCTCTTACCACCCTAAAACCCATACACACCCTAAACACTAAAGGTTCCCTTGCAACTCAAAACCCATACACCATAAAACCTAAACAATCCCCAATCACCCAAAAAACCATACTCATCCTAAATTCTAAAAATTCCCTTGCCAACCAAAAACACATATCCTCCTTAAAGCCTAAAAAATCCCTTACCACCCAAAAATCTATATTTACCTGGAACCCTAAAAAATGTAGCACCACTCAATAGCCCAGCCCACCTTATACCTTAAAAGTACCACCACTGCTTTCCTCCACGGGTAACTACAGGGTATGGTTGCTTCCCTGTGAGCCTATCACCATGAGTCTTCCTATGTATGCCACTACAGAACTAGGTATAAGAGATGCTGCCACAATAGTTGGCTATAGTGTGCATCTATTGTCAGTCACTTGTTTAATGTGATGGAAACTTCACTGCTAAAGTTAGGAGAGTCTCAAAAGTGTGTCATTCTGAAAATTGGGCTGTGGTTCTGAAATGTTTGGGCTGTACCGTCTTACTCCTCCAATGTGCTTCTGTTGAGTAGGTAATCAGCTTGAACTGCTGCAACATGAGCTGCACATGTTTTTGTCTGAGGAAAACATGTTTTTCTGCTGTTTGTTCTTAATCTGAATGTGGGTTAGGAAAGCTTGCATTTCTACTTACTACACTGTAAATTCTGTGTGTGGGTGTGAGATGCTTACAGAGCTGCTGCATTCTCCGTGCCTGATCTGCGTGTATTAGGGAAGTGTGTACTCCTTGCGCTTGAGGAAAAATTTCCTAGTTCTTGTGTCTATATTGTGTACATTCAAGGTTTCACTATGTATGGCCATGCTATACATGCCCTATGTGTGAAAGGAAGTTGGTACTATTATTGTCTGTATTGTACCTGTTGCATATCCGAGTGACTCTTCCACTACTGCTGCAATGGTGTACCTGTTCGATGTGTGTTGTAGAAGTTAGGGAAAACGTTTTCATTATATAAACTTCAAGGCCATTTGGTTGGTCCATAATTGTACTATATAAGCTGTAAGAAAGAAAAGTTGACACTGTAAGATGGTGCCTTGTGTGTATTGTCACAAAGCACATGTGTGAGGTATAAATGCACCTTTATGGCAACTTGCCTTTCAGAAAATGGAATATCCACTATGCTCCAGGAGCGAAGGGGAGTTTTAATGATAATATTTAATATAAGTATATACTGCACATAATAAATCATTCAAGAGTTGTGATAGGTGCAATCATTACACTATCCACCATTGATCTCAGAAAGATTAAAAGCCTGGACAGTCACAGCAGGTCTCAGGGAAGCGCATTTACCTATTGTGCCACTCTGCCTGCCGTGCAGGGAAATGCAACCTTCGTTTAGCATGAAATCCTTTCATTGCAAATTAGCCTTTAGTATTCATGTGTGCTATAAAGTTAAAAAATACCTATATTTCAACTTCCTTAGTTTCCAATATGTGCTTTTTGAGGCATTGAAGCGCTGCTGTTCCATTTAAAGTCTTATCACCAAATATCTACTATTTTTTGTAGATCTTTTAAAATGAATCTCTTACTTAAAAGGTTAACCAGTGTTTCATGAATGTGACAATCACATTCTTCACAAATCATTTCAATAGCACATTAAAACATGTTCCACTATTGCGGCAGTGAATAGTGGTCTTTTTGAAGTACTTCAAATTTGACTAAGCCGAGGGTCCGTAAAGAGGGCCTAGTCTATCAAGCCCCTGTCTGTGTACTAAACAAAATATATTGGTCAGAGAGTGGTTGTTTGCTGTTAGGTCTTACTTCACAATTTAAGAGACAACTGGCATTTTATCGATTTCCCTTTGGAAATAAGAGAAAGAAAGGCGTTTCCACCTCCTCTTTCAAGTAACGAACCGAAAATAATAGAAAATGCATTCAGTTTCTTAGTTTTCCCCTCATCACAATTAAAACAAGGAGAGGAAACCAGACTTTGCATTTTCACGCAGAGTTAGGACGAGACCCTGCAAAGCAGTTCTTCTCACAATGTAAGAACGAAGACGTCCACCCTTCCCTGAACAGCAGCGCAGATAGCAGTGGATTAACAACACAATGGTTTCCAGGGCTCCTACCTGAAGAGGTGATAACGAATGCAAATCACAGCTTTTGTTTGGCCTTTGAGGCTGGAAACGCAGGTCAAAGTCCTGCACTAAATGAACTAAAGGACACCTCTCTCTTCCCCCAGCCCTTAGAAACTCGCTACGGGCTGTAGTTTCAACATTTAGACAGCCACAAAGAGCTGAAAGCGAGCATCAGTGTAATGCAAGCAGGGAAATTGCAAACAAACAAGTTAAGTTACTTACTTTTGACTCATGCACCTGTGAGAATCCACGAAATAGATAAGGCCTGTTATTTAATTGTGTTAGGTGTTCATTAAATTCTTACCTATAAAGCAATGCATAAAATGGTTTATAAGGTCCAATGCGGCTAATTCATCTGGCGGTCCTTGTTCACCTTTTCATTTTTTATTAAACCATTTCTTTTTGTAATTATAGTTTAGAAACCAAATATTGCTTTCAGAAGATATCTCATAAGTACCAAGAAGTCTGAAGTACGTAACAGACAAAGAAACAGTTTTACATGTTAGTGCATTGTCCCTGTCCTTGCACGTTTTTAACATAGTTAAACATCTAATCATGATTAAAGAATATAATTTAACAGATTTCTTCAAACGTGAGCGGGATGACAAAACACCCTCCTGGGATATTTTGATCTATGCACTACTGCAAAAATGACCGCAAATGCAAATTGTGCCGTTTAAGCTATACCACTGATTAGTTCAAATTTAGATCGCTCCTCCATTAGCACTGGAAAGTACCCCCAGGTGTTACTGAGTTGTGTCTGTTTATTCTATTTAGGAGGGAGTAAGCAATAATATTATATGCAAAGTGAATGTCAAAACCTGTTTGAGCGTGTTACTCCCTATTTCATTGGAAGCAGATGATAATTGGCTGCAAATAAAAAAACAAGCATTGACAAAGCCAATATGTCTCCTTATTAGACATATTGACTTGGAGAATGAGTTTCAGCCATGCTGCATCTTATGATTAACGTTATTATAAAATTAGGTTCCCAGTTTCTGTTATGCATTATAGCATAACATTTGTAAATAAAGAAGTTCAGGCCTTGGCACAGAGGTGGGAAAAGGCAGGTCTTTCTGTTCGAGTACAATGGATTCGGGGGACTTAAGCGAGGGCCTGGGAGGCAGACCACAGGTGGCTGGTGGGGTGGTGGAAGGTCAGGCGGCTGTTCAAATATTCGGGTCCCATGTTGTGGTGGGCTTTGCAGACATGCATGAGCAGTTTGAAGAGGAGAGTCAGTGCAGGTTGCAGATGTGGGAGGTGTAGTGGACTCACCTTGGCACTTTGAGGATGATTTTTGCGTTCTGGATAGTTTGGGGTGCTTGAGGAGGGTGGTGGTTCTGGCATAGAGGGTGTTCCCATAGTTAAGTCGAGTAGTGATGAGGGGTTGTGTGACGATTCTACTGGTGTCTGTTATAATCCATCTGAAGATCTTACGGAGCATTCTGAGGGTGTTGAAGCATGTGGCAGCAACCGTCTCTCGGAGAGCCCACTGTCGAGGAGTGATGCCAAGGTTGGGGGTATTGCTAGTCCAAGGGTGGAGGGCCACCAGATGTCATCAGATGGTGAGGGGGGTCCTCCAAAGATATCTTTGGTCTTTTCAGTGTTGAGTTTGAGGCAGTTGGTTCTCATCTATTCGACAACGTCAGTCATGGTATTCTGGAAGCTCGCTCTAGTGGTGTCTGTGTCACTGGCGCTGGAGAGTATGGGTTGGGTGTCGGTGTATGAGATAATGTTGAGATCGAGGTTGCGAATGATGGGTGCTAATGGCGACATGCAGAGGTTGAACAGTGTGGCACTGAGAAAGGAGCCCTGGGGTACTTTCAAGGACGCATAAAACAAAATATTGTCCCCCTGTATCAGGAGATTCATGTGCTTTCTTCTGCTCTTTGCCTGCTTCTTCGTTAGGTGCATATCTGTGAATATCACTATGAAGTCACCCTTTCTACCATATCAGACAACAATTGTAAACAGTTTTCTTCATTTTTCAAGTACATGAAATAAGGAAGTGACTGTTATTTTCAAGTCCCCACAAAGATACTGTGTGGTTACATGAATGTTTAAGTCACCACAGAGATAGTGTGTGATTATTGGGATGTTCAAAATGCCACAAAGATATTGTGTGTTTATTATGATGTTCAAGTCTCCATAGAGATAGCATGCAAGGTTAGTAGAGTTCAAGTCCCTATGGCAGAGGTCTTCAAACTTTTTGATGCGAGACCCCCTTGTAAAACCTTTTTAGGCGTAAGGACCCCCTTCCGACAAACGTTTCTAGAAACTGGTACTCCTTATCATTAACTTTTGACAACTATAAATGCACCTGTTAGACTTCATCACATCCATCCATCCATCATTCATCCACCCACACTTTCACACATCCATCCATCCTTCATCATTCCAACCTTTCATCCTTCCATCCATACATCCATCCTTCATCCATCTTCCCTTCCTTCCATCCATCCATCCATCCATCATTCATCCACCCACCCACCCACCTTTTCACACATCCATCCATCATTCATCCATGCAACCTTTTATCCATCCATGCATCCTTCCTTCATCCATCCATCCTTTCATCCATACATCCATCCTTCATCTATACACCCTTTCATCCATCATTCATCCCCCCACCTTTTCACACATCCATCCATGCATCATTCATCCATGTAGCCTTTTATCTATCCATCCATCCATCCTTCATCCATCCACCCTTTCAGCCTTCAATCCATATATCCATCTTTCATCCATCCAACCTTTCATCCATACATCCATCCTTCATCCATCCACCCTTTCATCCATGCAACCTTTTCATCCATCCACCCATCATTCATCCACCCACCATTTCACACATCCATCCATCATTCATCCATGCAACCTTTTATCCATCCATACATCCATCCTTCATATATATATATGAAACAGAACTCGCCAGCGCCTCCAATTAGTAAGTCAACTGGAAAAATGACGAAGAGTTGAACCCGTTTCTGGTGCCAAAACAAAGGTGCCTTTATTGATGCATATTATTGCTCAGCTTGCCCGATAGAGATATATATATATATATATATATATATATATATATATATATATATGGTTAAACCAAACCTTAACTAAAAAAAATCAAAGGTTCTATTTATACCATAAACATATAAATTATGCACCACCTTCAAATTTCTCCGCTGTACACACAGTTGGCAACTCGCTAGCCACAGTATATTAACTATTATTTGCCACTGTACCTAGCACAGCGTTTTAGAATTGATTGCATTAGACAACTTATGAGCCTTGTTAAGAACGATATGATTTAACATGCTATAATTGATGCCATATGAAAGGGTATAAGCAGTGGATGAAGAAAGTGTTAGTTATTGTACGGTGGCTAGCGAGTTGTCAGCAGTTTGTACAGAGGCGCACAAGTTATAATAATTTTAAAGTGGTGCATAAGTTATTAATTTCAATTTCATTGAATTTCAGTGGTTTATAATGTTTCAAATCATAGAGTGGAATGTTGTCAAGTGGACTGTCAAAGACGTTCTTTGGCGTTGAGTGGCATGCAGTGTATTGTCATACAGTGGATTGTCAAAGAATGGAGTGGAGGGGTGCAGTGATGGGTGGCTTAGAGTGGAGTGGCGTACAGTTAAATGGTGTACATTGGAATAACGTAGAGTAGAGTGGCATAGAGTGGAGTAGCATAGAGTGGAGTGGTGTAGAGTGGAATATTGTAGAGCGGAGTGGCATAGAGTTGCATAGATTTGCATAGATTCAAGTATCGTAGAGTGGAATAGCGTAGAGTAGAGTGCTGTAGCGTGGAAGGCATAGAATGGAATGTTGTACTGTACAGAAGCGTAAAGTGGCATGGCAGAGCATCAAGTAGTGCAGACTGAAATAGAGTAGAGTGAAGTGGAGTGACGTGGAATATCGTAGAGTAGAGTGGCATGCATACAGTGTACAGTGGAATATTGTGAAGTAGAGTGGAGGGGTGTCGAGCGGAAAAGTGTGGTGTACAGTGGAGGGACATACAGGGGTAAGACAGAGTTTCATGGTGTACAGCCAAGTGGTGTTGAGTAGAATATCATAGAGTGGAATTGTGAGAGTCGAGTGGCGTAGAGTAGAATGTCTTAGAGTGCTGTAGAGTTGAGTGGTGCAGAGTTGAACAGCACTGAGTAAGTGACATACAATGGAATAGCTTAGAGTGGAGTGGCATAGAACTGAGGCTTGTAAAGTGAGGTGTCAGAGTACAGTGGCACAGAGTGGAGTGGAATATGGTAGAGTTGAGTAGGGTAGAGAGGTATACCAAAGAGTGCAGTGGCGTACAGTGGAGTGGTGTTGAGTGGGGTAGCGCAGAGTGGAATACTGTAGAGTGGAGTGGTGTAGGGTGGAATACAGTGAAGTGGCATACAGTGGAGTGGTGTACATTACAGGCTCAGGGAGGCTGGTGCCGGGGGGCTTTAGTGTGGAGCCTGCGGCGGGTTGGCTTTATGCATGGCAATAAAATATTACTTTGCATTTTTTTTCAAACAAAGAAATTTCTTGAAAAAAGAAAGGTTAAAGCAACGTTATAGTTAGGTGTGGAAGAGACGAATCTGCTAACTACATTAGTGGCATTCCCCAAACTTTAAGGGAATTAGGGTGTAGAAAGGGTAGTCTGGAATCCAGTGGGATGTAGTCAGTAAATGCATCAGTTGCGGATGGTATGACTCACTCCGGTTAGGGGAGATTCAATTTAGAAAAAAAAAAAAAATGAAAGTTAACTTAACTTACCTTTGCCGGACCGGTCCTGCATCGTTGGTCTGCATCATCCTCTCTACAACAGGAAACAGTCGCAGGCAACCTCACTCCCCTTCCCTAAGCCAATCACAATGGCAGTGTTGTGATTAGCTGGGATGCCGACCACACAGGCGTCTATGAGGCGGCCATTTTCTCCATGTAGGCTGCATGCATTCTTCATGGAGAAAAGGGAGAGTGCTTCTGACCGGTTTGGTCTGCCCTGTGACAGACCAAAAGGTTAGCACCCACAACAGTGGGTAAGCCAATCCACCCCTTCCCTGGAGCTGGAATCCCCCCCCCCCCCCCCCCCCCCCCCCCGCCCATCCACAACTAAACCCTTCTGCACAGACGGGCCTGTCTGAGACGAGAAGAGGAATGGCAGGGCCGCACTATTAACCTCTACTGCCTTTACCTCCATACAGTGTTCAAGGTTTGACCATGTCATTCTCCTGACATTGTAGCCCACGAAACTCCAGGGTAAGGCATCTTTCGTGTCATGGGTAAAAGGAAAGCAAAAAGGAGGCCCTAAAGAACGAGCAAGATGGACAAAGGAACTGTGTGTTGAATATTGATAACTTAATTGAAGAGGTGGAGATTTTACTTAGCAGCAGGAACTCCTCCAAACAGAGTGCTTTAGGTCAAAAAGTCCTGGACATTTTTAAAAAGAAAAAAATCCTCTGTCCCGCCTGCACTAGGGAAATGGTGTAAGTGTGCCTGCGTTGGTGCTAGGCAGCCCCTTGTGCACCAATGCAGGGGAAAGGACAGATTACAAAGACTGGACCACACAGTGCTGGTTTTCTTGCCAGTAGTGCCTGATGCACAAACCGTTTTTGGCACCCCTCCCCCATGACCTCCTTCTCCACAGATCCCCTCACTACCTCACTCAACAGTGCACCTCACATCTCCATAGCCCCTCTCTCACATACATTGTATTATTTTTTAGCACTACTCATACCAGAGTAGGGTTTCAGGGCACTTTACATCAAACACACAGTATACTGGGACAATGAATGATATATGTGTAAATCAGTCTATAGAAAATGTTACATAAGGCAATGAGGATTGAAAGGTGTAGGAAGCACTTGTAGGCAGTATACTTTAAGACTGTTTGGCCTAGAGCAGCACACATTTAGGATTTATTATGTACCAATATGTTAGAGGTTGGCTTTACTAATAACCGATTCGCTGCTGATGACGAGCTCAGCTCATCATCAGCCACGGTAGTCGTGTGCGGATGACGAGCTGAGCTCATCATGTAACGCGGCTTTTCGCAAATTGCCGCACACAGCGGAAAAAGCAGCCGCAGCGATGCGGTTAAAATATGTATTTCTATCTGACCAAATCCGTTTTTAATAATGTTAGGAAAATGTAAGACTGGGGAAAACAAATAAGATTCTAAGTGCACTTTGCATGCAACTCTTTAATGAGAGTTCGTAGGTCACTGTGCTATGTTAGGATTATATCTTATGAACTACAAGAAACAAATGGATCTCTGTGACAAAAGCAGAGACCCACTGAGCTATACAAAAAAAGACAGTTCTGTGATGTGCATGGCACATGTTATTTGTAATTGGCATATTATTAACCCTCTATCCTACTTTTTGAAATGTTAAAACTGCCACTAGAGAAATCTCAAATCTCCCTCGAGAGCAGGAACATTATTCACCAAAGATATCCTGATATTTTTATGGTTAACTGAAACTGTCTGGGCACACAAGGAACTCCACTGCAGGTGCTTGTAAACCCATGAGTTTAATTAAAATTCAGTACTCCCTAAGGTCAGTGTCAGGTGCAGCTGCACCGGTTGCACCACCCTATAAAGCCGGCCTTGAGACCACATGTATCACAGTGAAAAAAAAAAGTTGGGACTGAAATGTCAACTCACATCGGACAGGGAACAGACCCTTGCGAGATAGCGCTGATCTCCAGGTGTTTTCCTTAACTGCTCCTCTTTCTACAGCAGTTTCTGCCCTCCTTGCATTCTTTCTGTCTGCCCCTCGGCCTCTCCCCTCGTTAGTCCCTGTATCTGTATTTGCTTCATAAGCTCTTCCTTTTCCTACCTTTCTGCCCAGCTATTTGCTTGCCAGCACTGATCTCCCATGTTTCCTATAGTTACTACTGCTTTTATATCTCGATTTTGCGCATACCTCTCTCAGATGATCCTGTTTTTCATTGTGTGCACTTTCATCTCCCCTCTGTAATAGGCCTGGTTCTCTTGGTCTTCCTACTCTCTCCTCTTATCACTTCCTCTCCATTTACTTTTTTCTACAGTTCTCTTTTTCTCAATGTCTCCATTTGTTTTCTCGTTCTTTCCCATTTGCCTTTGTATGTCACTCATTTTATTTTCTACATGCTTTTGTTTAGTTAGAGCAATGTTTTCCGAAATGAAAAGGACGTTTATTTGCATGCCTTTGTTCTCTCACATAACTACTATTATTTATTTGGAGAAAAATAATTTGTTAAAAATGTTAAAAGGACTGCAGCAAATACCTCCCAACATTCCGCCTTCAGACGTTTCTCACATGCATTCTTTTCACAGAGCGCAAACTCGGCTGCATGTGCAGCCCGGGAATGGTTTTACTTAGAATGAAATATTTACAGAGTAATTGTAGACACATGCGTTTAATTTTGCATGGTGTTTGCAAATGTTGTTTCATCTTTTTTCCGAACCATAGTTTTGTAGTCAGATTGAGGCGATAACCACTGAGAGTCTCTGTTTGGGTGCTGGGCCCCATGCTTGCTGTTCTCAGGGCAAACAAGTCGTATGCCATGCTCCTTCTCTGAAGACTAAGTTTATCAAGGTGTGCTCTTTTGTAACAGGGCCCATCCCCCCTTCAGGAAGCGTTTCCCGTCTTTCACCTTCTTCTGGGTTTTCAGGGACGAGTCTCTTGTTATGCTAATTGACCTTTTGAGATGCACAATCGCGCATTTGCACTTCTGCCAGTGGCCATCCTGAAGTTCAGCACTGAACGCTGCGCTTCAGTTTCTACTCGCTCAGTAGCAATCGTGCTGATAAGACATTTTGGAGGTTCTTGAAAATATTTCTCTGTTTAGGGAATATAAAATATATTGTGGATGGAATGGAATTTAGTGTTTAATTCATCGGCTTTGCAGTGGATTCAAAACGCCGCATTTAATTTCCTATCCTTCCCAATTAAACATTTTAAAAAATAACACGGGTCTGGAAAAAATGCATAATGTAATTTTGTCTTGGACAATTTTATTGATAAGTGCCCTATAAAAATTGAACATGTATATTATGAGTAGGTGGTGGCAATTTTAATTTAGACCATTTTCCAATGCCTTAACATGGCTCTGATTTGGAGACAGAGGAGAGGTTACACAGCAATCAGAAAAAATTGCATGGCAGTACATATTGAACTTAAAAATAGTGCTCCTGCTATTCCCATGTTCACCCAAATAAATGGGGAAGAAAACTGCGGCACTAGAGGACAATATTACTTTTCCTGAATGTGTGAGAATGAGGCAGGTGTCAAGGTCTAAGCACACTATTCAATGGTATTCCTGTGATGTATGGAGATCAAGCCTGCTACAGTAAGCATACACTAATATTTACAGTGTTTCAGAGCAAAAACAAAAATGGAAAATACATGCCCAAGAACCATAGACTGGCACATTTCCATATTGATGCAATGAGGTAACCCTAATCCTCAAAATATTTGAGAAACTTTGATGAAGAAAACTGGGAAAAGGGACACAAGTAGTGGAGGGGGTGTAGAAATGGTAGGTGTAAGAGGTGGTAATACTACTCAGGATTAGTAGGCATGACTAGAGACTCTAGCGTGAAGAGAGGGCTATAGGCATAGACATGGATATATATACTAGAATAAAGGTAGGGTAGAGGAAATTAAGATGTATTTAGTGGTTAAAATTATAGGCGATAGGTGCTAGAGGCAGGGCAAAGGCAGGGTTAAATACACTAGGTTATCAGCAGGTTTAGAAGTAAAGGATGGAGTTGATATAGTACGGTTTAGGCAGTGAGAGAGGTACTATTGAGTAGAGCTAAGTTATAGTCAAGGGTAGAAATAATAGGGTGTAGGTATGATAGAGGTTGGGAAGGGTATCAATACAAGAATAAATATAGAGGTAGAAATACCAAGATACAAATAAAAATGACTAGCCCATGTAATAGCACGAGGAGCAATACTTAAGTAAAGTCAGGGGTACAGGAAGTAGGGTCTAGATACCGGCAGAGACAGGCTTAGACATACTAGTTTATAGACAGAGAAGCAGGAACTATGGTGGAAATACTGGGCTATATTGGGGCAAGATAATATGCTGTGGTACTAAAGTATAGGTAGTGGTGGCAGCACTAGAGGTACATGTATAATCGTACTTGAGTAACATCTTAGAAGGGTATCAGAAGAAGAGGATGTACTAGAGTATAGCAATGTATTTATTTATTTATTTTTGAGATCTATAAAGCGCACAAATACCCTGGGGTGTCTCGGCGCTACGGACAGCAGTAGATGACCCGGGAAGCGTTTATTGATTGAACAACCAGGTTTTGAAAGTAAGCAAAAATTCAAAGGATCTAATCTCCAATGGGATGGTATTCCAGAGTTTAGCCGTGGTGACCATGAATCTTCGGTCGCCCCAGGAAGCTGTTTTCGTGCGTGGGACCTTTAGCTGAAGAGCATTGGATGACCGGAGTGCTCTATTGGGCGTGTGAATTTTTAAATGATTTATTAGGAATTCTGGTCCATTTTTGCGAGATGCTTTAAAGGCAATGCAGAGTGTCTTGAACTTTATCTGATTCTTTACCGACAACCAGTGATAGTTCTTGATAATGTGGGAGATGGGTTTGAATTTAGGTGTTCCTGATAAAATTCTAGCAGCTGCATTCTGAACTGTTTGAAGTTTTTGAATGACCTTCTTTTGAGCATTAGCAAACAGTCTATTGCAGTAATCAATGGAAGACATCACCAAGGTACTGACTAGCGTTTTACCAGCGTTCAAGGAGCGGAATGGCAGAGGTTTTTTAATCATGCGTAGTTTGGAGAACGCCGTCGAGGCTACTGAATTAGCATGTGACACGAAGGACAGTTTATCGTCAAATGTGACGCCCAGATTCCTAACCTTGGTTACTGGGGTGGGTGGGGGGCCAAGGGAGGGGGGGCCACCAAGTTTGGGACCAGCAAGGGAGTAGTTTACCAAAGGTCATGACCTCTGTTTTTTCAGAGTTTAGTTTAAGGCAATTGCTGGCCATCCAACTACTGATGGCGAGCATGCCTTCCTGAAAGTTAGCTGCAATCCTTTCTCCGTTGTTATTTATGGCCAACACCAGCTGAGGTCTAGGTCTGACACATAGATATTAAAAAGAGTCGGACTCAGGGATGAGCCTTGAGGGACCCCACATGGTAGGGCTAGTTAGACTGAGTGGAAGTTGCCTAAGTGTACCGACTGAGTTCGGTTGGCCAGAAAGGATTGCAGCAATTCTTTGGCCTGGTGTTGGATGCCAATGCTAGTGACACGATCGATCAGAATGCTGTGATCAACCATGTCAAAGGCCGCTGAGACGTCCAGAAAAATGAGTATTGCTGCTCCTCCCTGGTCCGTGATAACTCTAATGTCTTCCAACGCTTTATTTAAAGCAGTCTCAGTACCATGGCCTTTACGGAACCCAAATTGGGTCTTATCTAGGAGATGGTGATCTATGTATTTAGAGAGTTGAGTAGTAATGAGTTTCTCTACGATTTTGGCTGGGAATGGTAGGCTAGCTACTGGCCTATAGTTTTTGGTATCTGCTGGGTCAAGGTTGGATTTTTTCAATAGAGGTTTGAGAATCGTCTTCTTCCAAGTGGTCGGATAAGTTCCACAGGAAAACATTACATAAAAAATGTTGGCTAACACAACTGCCACCTGCTCAGCAACTGGTGCAAGTGCGTCAGGTGGACAAGAGTCATTTGCTGAGCCTGACTTTATGGAGGTCATTATATTGAGAATTTCTTCTGCTGTAATATTTTCAAATTGCTTCAGACAGAATTCTGGAGTATTGTTGATCAGAGGTTTATCAATCAACTGGGAGTGAGATGCAAATTCCGAGTATATGTCGTTGACTTTGTTGTAAAAATAGTCAGCTAAGGAACTACATAGTGACTGAGAGGGTGTTGTCGTCAGGGTAGGAGTGTGACCTGATAGTTTAGATACTACTTGATGAAGCTAGATTTTTTTGCGGATTGAATTTGGGATATGTAGTATTTGCTTTTTTCTTGTCTAATCAAAGATTTATATTTGGCTAGCTCATTTTTGTAGAGGAGTTTTTCTACGCTGGTATAGGATTTGCGCCTTTGCCTTTCCCGATTTCTACATACTTTCTTTTGTTCCCTTAGAATTTCACTGAACCATGGGGCTGACGGGTAGGTTCGATTTATGGAGAACGATTTACTTGGTGCCAGCAGATTAAAGGCATTCTGCAGCCATTTGGTGTAATTGGCCACGGCTAGGTTAGAGTCTGGAGAGGCATCTGGTCGAGTGGAGGACAACTGGGTGTTAAGAAGATTATTGTCTACCTTTTTCCAGGCTTTAACTGCATCTGGCCTATCTACGCTGGCATTTGGGAGAGGCTTACGATAATTAAGAATGTCAAATATGATTGCATAATGTTCGGTCCATACTAGGGGGAGTATTTCTTTAACAAGAATATTTTGGTTATTCGTGAAAAGGCCATCCAGCGTATGACCTGCAGTGTGGGTGGCTTTAGGAACTAGTTGTGAGAGGCTTGCTGCTTCTAAATCAGCAAGTAGTAATGTAGTGTCCTTATCTGTGTCTTTTTCTAAATGAAAGTTGAAGTCACCTAGTATAGAGAAGGTATCTTTAGCTATTGTGGATTCAAGAAGGTTGCTAGCCCGAAAGAGAATATGTTCTGGAGCCTGGGGGGACGGTATAGTAGTATCCCTTTGAATGTTTGTGATGGCGTGAGCAGGATCGAAAAATAAAGAGCTTCGCAGATGGGAGAGAGCAAGAATAAACAGTACTATGGTACAACCAAGGGTACAGGCCCTAGGTTTGATTAGAGTATAGGTCAGAGGATTGTACAATACTGTATTTTATCCTAGTGTTTATATGTCATGTAGATTTGTAGAGCGCACTATCACCGCAAGGATATTCTGATGCTAAGTAGATGTGAGCCTACCCATACCCAGAGCTTAGTGGGACACCTCAAAAAGCCAGGTCTTAAGCTTTTTATGGAACTCAAGAAGTGAGGAGGAGTCTCTTATGTGTAGTGACAGGAAGTTCCATGCTTTAAGAGAAATGTAGGAGAAGGCTCTCATTCATACCTTGATGTGGTGTATCAAAGCACATTTTTGTACAGTATGCACACTACAAAGTAGGAAACTGCATGGTTGGGAGATTGTTGAATTTGATGTGATCCTTTGTATATTTTGGTGTGGTCGGTCAACCACCAGAGAGGTGATCTAAAATTGTTTTGGGGCTCAGCACCTAGCAGTGTGATTGAGGACTTAAGCAGTAGTCTATCTCATCCAGTCCTATGACTGTGGAAGCATTAGTAGCCTTGAACCACACAAAAGTTCTCATGGTGAAGCAACATAAGGCACGTCTCACATACTTCTGTAAATGCCTCATTTCCACTAGTGCTGTGCTTGTGTCCCTCCACTTTTGAAGCACTTAACATGAGCACCAGTTAAGACACGTACAGTTTTCTTTAGGCATGGTGAGATTAATTGATTTGACCATAATCACAGGATTTTAAGCCAATGTCAAGAATCAAGTTCCAAGTTTGCAGCTCTAGCATAACGTCACATCCTTTCCACTCTTCCGGCTTGAAAACCATCTCACTCATAAGGCAGGTGGTTGAGCACTGCCTGAGCTACTGCAGTATGTTGTAGTTAAACTAGTGTGGTCCAGGGAGGCAAACTATATTTAAATACACAGGAAGGGCACATTGAAGTGGACACCAACATGAGGTGGTCCATTTTACAGCAGAACTTTGCATCTTAGCTGAAACACGAAGTCCAAAAAGCAATACGTGTAGGTGCCAATGCAGTAGCAAGGGCAACGTGAGCCCTAATGCAAGATAGGGATTTGGTCCCATATCGACCTCCCCTGTTTTGGTTTTAAAAAAATAGCCACAATTAGGGTGAACTACGACCCTGTGTCTCTGTACCTACTTCACTGAGCTTGATATATATCAGAGTATGCCTTTTATAATTGAATGAGGCCAAGGAGCCCCTGATAACTGCTGCTGGAGATCAGCAATGGCTCTATCAGTGATTTGTCTTTTCCCTACCCCCTCTGTTGTTAGTGTTGACTCCTCACAGGCCCCCACCCTCCCGCCAGCAATACAAATTAGTGTCATGATGTGGTTCGCTTTGGCTGCATCGTCATGCTATTTGAAAATTTCAATTTCAATTTCATCCATGCCGCAGAACAGGCACGCTGCTGTACAACATGTCAAAAAACTCTGACAAAGCCATAGCTCCTTTGTAGGTGACACCTGTTGGTTTTGCCAATGCTTGTTATTTGACTGTTCTTCACCCATTTCTGGGAATTAAGCTGCTTTACTTTGTAGGGACCTGGGAACCATTTGGAAACTAAGCAATTCAAAGGATTTAAATATAATTACATCTTATGGCAATATTAGTGACATTGTTAGAAAATATATTCAAAGAACATGTTTTTTTTCTGTTAAAATTAAACGTCCCCATGTTGTGGACTTAACATTACTGCAGTTCAGCGTCTAAGATAATGTACCTGGTAGCACAATGCCACTCTAGCCACTCACTCATCTATCCATCATCTCAAAAGCGTATTCCAAAGTACATATTAATATGTAATCAAATTTGCAAAAATCGATCGGGTCATTTTACATTGGTTTGCGGTTTAATGCACCATCATTCGTTAATTGCAGACAAGGATTAAACTGCAGTAGTGAAGTCATCTGTGATTCAAAACTGACCCAAACTGCTTTTAGCAAGATTTATAAAACCACTAACAATTTTTAAACTCAAGTAGTCAGAATTTAAAAATGTCATGTAAATAAAGTTTACTTTAATAAATAAGGAAAAAGGTTACTTTGCATGAAAAATAGTTTTTAACACCAGGTTATGCAGTTTTTCCTTTCACATATCTGTGCTTTCTGCTGCTAACATGTGTTGCTGGTAAACAAAGTGTGTTTAAATGCAAAGTGTGTTTAAGGCTGCAGTACCGCCTCCTGTCTACAGGGGCAGAGCGAGCAAAAATATAAACACACTTTATGAAACACAGGTCCCCACAAGACAATTTTTTAAAAAGTTGTAAAAATTGGCACAGATGTTCCTGAAGCCATTTTTTATCATTTAAAGGACATTGCCTTGTGGGGACCTGGGTTCAGGTCCCCACAGTGCAATCAAGTCCCCACAGCGTGAGTGTGTTATCACACCCAAGTCCCCACAAGGATAGTAACACAAACCCACACACACACACACACACACACACACACACACACACACACACACACACACACACACACACACACACACACACACACACACACACACACACACACACACACACACACACACACACACACACACACACACACACACACACACACACACACACACACACACACACACACACACACACACACACACACACACACACACACACACACACACACACACACACACACACACACACACACACACACACACACACACACACACACACACACACACACACACACACACACACACACACACACACACACACACACACACACACACACACACACACACACACACACACACACACACACACACACACACACACACACACACACACACAAAGGTGGTGCTTTCCTGGTCATCTGCTTGGAATGGTAGAGGCACACTGCATTACTTGAAATAAAAAGCATTTGAAATGCAACCAGGTCTCCCATTTATGAGAGCGTGTGCTCTTGGCAATGTAAATGACCAATTCTTTTTATTTATGTTTTGGTTTTTGAAACATAAATAAAACACATTGTCATTTACAATGCCAATAGCTTAAACTCACATAAATGCAGCATATTACTGTAGTCAAGTGCATAATTTGAATTGAATTGCTTCCAGGTGTTTATAGCGGGGCACAATTGGGTTGCAGCTGAAGGCAGTGGTATTTCTCTTAATGGGGAAGGATGGTGTTCAGTGGCAGGGGGGGTGTGGCACTCAGCCTATGACAGAAACTGCAAGGCTCTGAGGCGAATGGCTTGTGATAGCACTTTTAAGCATATTTGGGACATTCCGCAAATGGCAAAGTTCTCAGATGAATGTATAGTGTTGACCAATGACAGCCGAGCGCATGTGTGCAGCGTCACTTTAAATAAATGTGGAAAAATACTAACTGTAGCATCGTCTTTTGCTCGTGGCAAAAATAAATGTGGATAAATACAGAAAAAATGCCCAAAAAATAAATATGGATAAATACAGACGGAAATGGCAGAAAAATAAATACCATAAAACCGGGAGCCCTATTTATGATTCATTCAGTTAGCATTGCCAATATCATACTTTATGCCTGAATTGAAATCATTGCTTTTAAATGCATACAGTACAAATGCTCATTTTATGTGTACAACCATTTTCAAAAGCATTTAATGTATTTTTGGTAGGGATTGTAAACACATGCTTTAGATATGTTTTAGTGCTTAGTTTTAGTAATGTCGAACATAATAAAGTGGAGTGGGTGTTGTATAGCATTTTAGGACCCTAGTGTAATTTTCCCGATTAATACCCTTATATAGGTATAGAAAACCTTGTCCTTATTTAGGCATAGAAATCATAACCATATTTAGACATAGCCCATGCAGTCCAAATACGGCATGGCTACTTCCACTAGTTCTGAAAATCCACAATGATTTCTTGGAAAACTCTGCTTCAACAGTTAGGGACTTCCCCTTGCTTGAATATTGATTTGTCCAAGAACTCATGGAGTTTTCAAAGAACAGAGACTCTTTGATAACGCTATTATGTCCAACTTTACGTTAAACTCGGCACCTTCAAGGTATAAATATGCCCACTCTTGCCCAAGCAAAAACACAGTGGCTTGCCCGATGCATCTCTCTACAGCAAGTGCCGAAGGAAGCCGACCTTCCAGCAGATGCACTGAGACAGGCGCTGTCTTTTCTCTTGCTGAGAAATCCAGCTCCAGTGTTTCCAAGCTCCCCTTGTGGGGTGTTGGGAAATCGAGTCCTGCGACAGAGAGATACCAGACCTCCTTCATTCTAAACCAAGGTACGGAGGTGATTAGACCCTGAGAGAAATCTTGGATATGTTCTTGGCAAAAAAATACTAAACTTATGCTACACCACACTTACTTCTTCCTTCATACTAGACTTGAGTTAGGTACATAGGGGTGGGCGTGTTTTAGAAGCACCAGTTGAGTACTTTTAGTCTTTATTTAGTTATGTATGCAATTCATGGCTTAGAAACCATACCATGCTTTTACAGTATTATTTTATAATACTCTTCTTGCTGTACACATTATACTTTATAGCCAGTATTACGATTGTAGCAGTTAATTTCTTCTGCATGAGAAAGAAGACTGTTCAATAAATACTTTTATTGAAAACGCCCGTCTCTCTATTTCTCTGCACCTCTGGTGAAACGAAGCATGCACGAATGACTGAGTAAAATATCTATCTATTGTTTCCACGACTCTGAAGATCAGTTTTATAATGGGAAAACAAAGTTGTCATGTTTATGCGGTTGTCAGAAACTAATCCCTTCTTGAGTATTCAAGAAAGTTTCTAGTGACCTCTGAGCTAGCTGGCACTCACAATTA
>NW_028245220.1:0-126863 GCF_964263255.1 Lissotriton vulgaris | reverse complement strand
AATGGCAAAATCCAAAACCACAACGAAAGGAATACGTTTTCATAAACATATAACACTTCAACATTGTATCTCATAAGGTGGCAGTTATGTGCAAGGGAATGTTACAATTCAATTTGTTTTGGGATATACATCCGGTCTATCGTATATTTCAAATAACTATTGAATTTGAAACAAAAGCCCTCTAGTGGGATGTACGTATTCCTTTCGTTAAAAGCGTTGTTCTAAAAACATACATTTAATTTGAAAACTACATTTCCCATCCAACTTCCTGCCCTTGGACAGGAAGTGAGATCAGTAACATTTGTTTGTGGCGGGTTTTTTCAAAATATAGGAGTAGTCTGTGACATTGTACCCTTACCGTGAACAAGCAACAGTAGGTTGCGAAACGCGTTGCTGTTGTGCATAAATGCTAAAATCTGACAAATAAACTTTGGAACTTGGGAAGCAAATCCTTTGTGAGTGCTGACTTTCTCTATCGGATGATGGATTCGTGGATTATTTAAAAGCGGGGCTCTGCTTTGTAGTCAGCCCCGGTGGAAGAGCGCCATTGGACTACGAATTTTTGAGCCAAGGCTGTGGAATTTATGTGGTGGTCCTGGTGAACGCCAACCCTGTGAACGCTTCAGCAGAAACGCAGGACGTTTGACGAGGGAAACGCACACGACCTGGCGGACCAACATCGGAAGGTGGAGGTACGCACGGGAAGTGTGGCGGGGTACTTTTGATAGACGTCTTGGCAAAGTATGCTGTTCTAAATGGATTAAGGGTTTGGCTACATTGTGAATTGGAACCATCTGAATTACTGGTTAAGAATAACACCGCAATTGCTTGTGTACGATACACAGAAGCGGAGTAAAGATTGTTAGAGTAACTTCTTATAGTATGTGTTTTTCTCACACAAAGGACTCCCAAAATAACATGAACCTCTGTGGAAACAAACACTAGGGTTCATCAAAAAAACAACTAATTTGATCAGACTTCAAAAAGGAGAGGAAAAAGAACAGTGTCTTTTTCTTCCAGCATCCTAAGCACAATTGTCTTTGAGGTATAAAATGGATAAACGAGACGCCGAGAGAACGGAACTACTAGACTCTCGCTTCTTTGACCAAAGAACAACTGGAACTGATAAAACCAAAAATAAAGATGATAATCAAAAAACGGACACTAAAAGTAAGCTTAAGATGTGGGAAAGACTAAGTAAGAAAGAAATTAACAAATGGTGGGAGCTGATTACTTTGAAAAAATACATTGAAGTTCAAAGAGTCCCAAGAGGACTACGGATCTCTTTAATGCCAAGTCAACAAGATGTATCGGATGAACTATTAAATGAATGGGGAGAATTTGTGTTGGAATCATCACTGGGATTAATTAAAATCCTAGACAAACATCTGGAGGTTGCACTCACGAAAATAAAAGAGGAATTGGCAGAGTTAGAAAAAGAATTAGCCTAATTGGAATTAACCCCAGAACAAACTAAGTTCAAAGAAGATTTGGAAAAATATGTGAGCAAACATGAGGAAGTAGTAAGAAACCGCAAACAGTCTAAATTCAAAAGAGATGAGGAAGACTATACTAATGGATGCATTTTCACATATGCCAGGAAATTTGATATTTTCAAAAAACAAGGTAGCAAAAGTTTCAATAAACAAAGTTCATCAAGTGCGACATCACTAACATCTACCGGGACAAGTGAAGATGGAACAGAAAACCGAAACCAAACTAACAAGGATTTTTTAGGAGATATGAGACTGGTGTTAGAACAACGAACATGGGAGTTCAATCAAAACCAAAGTACCAGAGGAAGAGGTCGAGGACGCAGATGGGTACCCAGATCAGGAACATCACAAAAAAAACAACCAGAAGGGGACAAAGAAAGAAATGGCTCAGAAAATGTAGGTACGGAAACGAGATCAATGCGTCAAAAGAGGCAGAAATAAATAACTCAATGGAAGATGAACTGGTGGTTTTGAATCTATCTAATAGAAAAATCAACGAATATGAAACATCTTTACTAAAAAGAGGAATAACTTTCTGTCCATCAGAGTCAATGGATATAGCACAAACGAGAATTGATATATATAAATATATTAAGAAAATCAAATTAACGAAAACTTTTGAAGAAAATGAAAAAATGGCAACATATGCGAAAAACAAAAACAAGAAACGGATGGATCAAACAACTACAGATGAAGGCCTGACCTCAGCAGATCTACCTGCATTGGTAGCAATTACAAATTTGGATATAGACAATGAGGATGATAACATTTCGGAATCAGGAACAGTACCTCAAAAAGGTGCGGGCCTAAGTGGGATGAAAGTATCTTCAAAATTCTACCCTCAATTACCTCAAGGGAACAAAATTGATCTCTTCCAAGAGGCTGTCATTAAAGACATTTACAAAATCAAAGGACAAAAATATAAAGACAATCTATCTAAAGATGAAAAAACTGCCTTGAGTAACCTAAAAGATGATAAAACAATAACCATAAAAACCGCCGACAAGGGTGGAAACATTGTCATCCTGAATACAATTGACTATGTGGCTGAAGCACATTTACAGTTGGACAATAAAAAATATTACAGAAAACTAGAAATTAATCCAACCAAAATGTTCAAAGAAAAACTGGATCAGAAACTTCAAACTTGGAACAATCAAAATCTAATCGATCTAGACGAAAAGAAATTCTTATGCACGGAACATCCAAAAATGGCCACAATTTACTTTCTACCGAAAGTGCACAAGAACCCACTAAAACCACCAGGGAGACCCATTGTGTCATCTGAAGGGTCCTTAATGGATCCAGTGGCAAATTACATAGATTTCTTCCATTTGCCGTTCGTTACCAACTTAAGCTCATAGTTACGAGACACAACAGACCTCCTTAAACACCTAGAGGACCTACCTTGGCAAACCAATTATCTATTGGTCACAATGGATGTTGTATCTCTGTATACAAATATTGATAATGATATTGGTTTGGATGCCTGCGCTTTCTTTTTGAAAGAACGTAATATCCAATTCAATCGGCACAATCAGATGTTGATAGATATGGTGGAGATGTGTTTAACCCAAAATGTGTTTTTATTTGGAGATGAAATCTACCAGCAAATCCATGGCTGTGCCATGGGTTTTTCTTTCAGCCCAGCATATGCGTGTCTCACAATGGGATGGTGGGAACAACAGATTGCTTGGCACACAGACAATGATTTTTATGTGGAAAAAATAGCTAAGTGGACAAGATACATAGACGATCTTCTGATAATTTGGGAAGGAACAGCCTAAGAATTTGAAAATTATTTCCAGATCCTGAACTCCTCTACTTCAAACATACGCTTTACATACCAAATCAGCAAAGATAGAGCAATTTATACGGAGATCTACATCAAAAACAACAAGGTGGAAACAACACTCCACAGAAAAGACACGGCGACCAATTCAATCTTACATTTTAACAGCTTCCACAAACCATCTGTGAAGGAAAATATACCGTATGGGGAGTTCCTAAGATTAAGAAGAATATGCTCAGAGGAAAAGGAATGGGAAAAACAAGCAAAAACATGTCACAAAGATTTAGTACCAGAGGATACCACACAACGATTATAAAAAAGGGATGGCAAAGAGCAAACATGAAAGAACGGAAAGATGCCTTGATCACTAAAAAAGCATCAACAAACACCACCCAGAATAAAGAACTGAATGAAAGAAAAGTGAGATTGATACTTGATTACACGAGAGAATCTAAACAAATTGTAAATATTTTGAGAAAAAAATGGAAATTATTGCAATTTGATCAGACAATGGGCAAAATAATGGGTAATCACCCACTTGTTACATATCGCCGGGCTAGAAACCTAAGAGACAGACTCATACAGAGCCACTACCAAGACAGGACCAAAAAGAAAAAAGGAATCCAATGGTTGAATACGAAAGGATTCATCAAATGTCAACGGTGTAAAGTGTGCCAAATTGCTATCAACAAAAAAGAAGTAATGCTACCAAACAAAAAATGGTGGAAGATCAACCAACTGATTGATTGTTTGAGCACACACGTAGTATATGTGATTGAATGTCCGTGTGCGCTAAAATACATCGGCAGCACGAAGAATGAATTTAAAAAACGTATCCTGGAGCACATTAGAGCAACAGTGAACAAAGATAAAAGTACTGCTGTCGCAAAGCATATGGAGGTGGCTCATAACAGTGACTGGAAACTCCTAAAAACATATGCATTGGAATGTATTTTGCCACACGAAAGGGGCGGAGATCAGGAAAAACAACTAAGATGTAGAGAATCTAGACAAATTCTAAATTTTCGAACGATGAGCCCCTGGGGACTAAATCAAAGCGAGGAACTTTATGTACATTTATAAATAATTGGACAGATGGAGAACTGTTTGTGTACCTGAATAATTTCTTTGCAATGAAAGCGAGAGACAAGAGTAGGATTCCAAATAAGAAAAATTTGGCAGTATAGAAATATGGGTGGAACTATATGTTTTTCTGGGAACATTTTAAATATTTATGGACAGCGTGTTTTTTCTGTATTATGAACTAATAGTGACAAACATAATACTTGGTGGATAGTAAATATAGAGTGTGAAGGTTGTTTTGGTTTTCTACAACAAACATCATAATTGGGTTAGATCCTATACAACTGGGAGAACTACAAGAGTATGATTTTGGCCCACTAGAGGCCTTAAATACAGGCTGTTACCCGTGGAGGTAAAATTGCTCACCAGAGAGCTTTATTTAAAAACAGCCGCCCAAACCCCTTTCGCCCACTAGAGGGCTTTTGTTTCAAATTCCATAGTTATTTGAAATATACGATAGACCGGATGTATTACCCCAAAAAAAATGAATTGTAACATTCCCTTGCACATAACTGCCACCTTATGAGATACAATGTTGAAGTGTTATATGTTTATGAAAACGTATTCCTTTCGTTAAAAGCGTTGTTCTAAAAACATACATTTAATTTGAAAACTACATTTCCCATCCAACTTCCTGCCCTTGGACAGGAAGTGAGATCAGTAACATTTGTTTGTGGCGGGTTTTTTCAAAATATAGGAGGAGTCTGTGACATTATACCCTTACCGCGAACAAGCAACAGTAGGTTGCGAAACGCGTTGGTGTTGTGTATAAATGCTAAAATCTGACAAATAAACTTTGGAACTAGGGAAGCAAATCCTTTGTGAGTGCTGACTTTCTCTATCGGATGATGGATTCGTAGATTATTTAAAAGCGGGGCTCTGCTTTGTAGTCAGCACCGGTGGAAGAGCGCCATTGGACTACGAATTTTTGAGCCAAGGCTGTGGAATATATATATATATATAGATATATTACCTACTGGCGGTCGCCAGTAGGTATATATAGTTAGGATTTTTTCCCTATGGGATTTCTGAAAATTCTATGTCTAATAACTTTGGCGTTTGTGGACGGAATCGGCTGAAATTTTCAGGAAAATGGCACATTTTGTTTCTGAGCAGCTCCTGGAAATTTGGCGGGGTTCGTCAAGGGGGGGCCGAGAAAAAAGGGGGGTCCCAAAACGCGTTTTTAACATTGAGTTTTCCATAGGGCGGTTGGCCTCACTTTTAGCTCGAACGGCTGAATGGATTTGCACGAAACTTGGCAAAATTGTAGGGACTGTTAGCCCGATGTGCCTTTGCTAGGTCTCAATATATGTGCTTCAGTGGATTTTGAGAAATTAACGTTTAAATCAAGATATATATCTGTAACAGCGCTCCGGGCAGCGATCCGGTTCGCGTACTTTTCGCTTATCGGAACTATGCGAAGCGAAGCTGATTGGCTCTCCGGTGTCTGTCAACATTCTAAACAGTCCGGTGCGGCCGCCATGTTGTCTCTCGGTAGGATCGAGAGATAAGAGGAGGCCAAAACAAAGGGGGAAATTTCGATAAGGGGGCCTAGTAGATCCTCCCTGACCCCCTAGGTTTTATGTGGAGGTTGTTAAAGGTTTCTGCAGGGGGGAAAAAAAAAAAAAAAATTATTTATGCGTGGTGAGCTCCTAGTACGCGAACCGGGTAGCGCTCTGGGCAGCGTACTATAAGGATAAAAGAATGATAGATTTTTTTAATACTGTATATTAATTATTTGTTGTTTTTGTTGGTTTTTTTTGTTTTCTTTATTTATTTATTTTTTTATTATGATTGTGTTTCATACTTTATTAAATTTTCTAACATTTCATTGTCAGAAATGTCATAATTTTTTATAGGGTGTAATTGTTTTTCATTTTGAAGCAGGTTGTCCACTGCTTCAACACATTGTAGAAGTTCGTGGTCTCTACTGTCATCCATAAAGTCATCAATATTGTCTTGGCTGCTCTCCTTCAGTTCAATTGAAAATGAAACTTGTTGTTCGCCTTCCATTTTGCCTGAAATTTTGAATAAAAAAATATATATTAGTAGAGATTGGGCACTGTTGGGATTAATTTTAGATAGGTAGTTTTTATCAGTGAATTTTTCTTTTGACAGTGTATAGTATCAGAGTGGAAATATAACTATAAAAAAGTGTATGTAATTTAACGAAGAGAAGCCTAACTCCATTCCTAACTATAACAGAGAAGTCTATCTAAATCCATAACTACTACAGAGGGATAGTGTATATGTATCAGAAAAAGTCTACCATATCAAGTTATAGTGTACAATATACTTTATTTTTAAAAATAACAACTTACCTTCAGAAACAAGTTGAAGTCTTAGGTAAGTATTGAAATGTGATGTACAACAAGAAGTAGCAGTCAAAATGGCTGTGTTTTCTTCTCTTCCTTTATATATATTCAGGTATATAACCAATCAAATATCAGGTAATAAAAGTAGGAAATGAAAGTAAGATTTTTATTGGTTGTCAATTCCAACACTTCAGATGTGTTTTGTGAAGTAATTTACTTCAAGGTATTTAGAGAGGTCTACAGGCTTAATGGCTAAATGGAATTTCAATCAAATTTGTGAAAATGAAAGGGATTGTTATGTAGTATGAGTTAATGTATATTTGGTGAGAGTGTCTCCAGTCCTTTTTCTTTGAATTACTTTCCCACCTTTTCTTTGGGCCGCTTCCCGGGAAGCAGTTTAGTCCGCGAACTAGAAGCGTAACGGGAGTCCACCATTTTGTGTTTCGGTCGAATTAACATATAAAATGGAGGTTAAATAATGTTCAGAAAGGGTAGAAGGGGACACGGTACAAGTATTTTGACCCCCCAGGTTTTCTGAGGGTGGCTGAGGAGGACCATATGTGCGGAGAAAAAACATTTTTTAAATAATTTTGGGCGGTTAGCTTCAAGTTCGCGTACCGGGTAGCGCTCTTTGAGCGTAGTTTGTTGAAAATTACAGAAATAAGTCAGAGAAAAGTATTAATTGTGCGTGATCAGATGAAGGGTAGCTCTGAGAAGAACTTTTGGGTTTATGTTCCATTTAGGTACTTATAAGTAGGTACCAATGCACAGTCTTAAATTCAGAATGAAAATTCTGTTGCCCTCATCTGAGAAGTGAACTCCATCTCCTCTGTAGATATCTTGCATGTAGTAACGCAAGTTATTGTTGTACAGAGAGCCCATTCCATGGTCTCTCATGAAAGCTGAAACAGATTTGTTTACATGCTTCCTCGCTTTCTCAATTTGTGGACCAAATTGGTTGGACCACCTCCATTTCTGTCTTTGGCATATATTGGAATATACCAAGGCAGTTTGAGGAAAAAGTGCCATTAATTGCTCAAAGGTGTCCTTTAAAAGCATTTCCAGACCTACTCCTGTTAAAGTGCCCAAATCATTACCTCCACAATGCACAATTAACAGGTCAGGTTTGGGCAAATGCATAAAGGTTTTCACCAATGGTATCAATTGGTGACATTTTAATCCTCTTTGGCCCAACCATTTAATTTCCACATCTTGTAAATTGAGGTTGTGTAAATTTCTGTTGTCAGCATACCTTTGAGCCCAGTGGATGTAACTATGTCCAACAATCCAGACGTTAAACATGGTGGGAGAAGGTTGTGCTGCAGTCAGATGAAGTGTGGTAATGAAAGGGCAGTTGAAACAGTAGGAGTTTGTAAAGAAAAAAAACTGTGGATTTCCAATGGTAATGATTCATTAGCAGTGATTGGCGCATTTCCATTTCTGAAAACAGAAAGTTAGGGTGCATGGATGTGTTCTTGAAAGATGTAATTTTAATGGTCAAGGAAGAAACTTTTAATGAAAGATTGCACTGGATACGCAGGTGCACTGAGAGTTCAGAGTTCAATTGAAACATTGTTGTGTGAACTTGCAAACATGAGAGGTCTTCCAGGAGGTGGTTGCTATGGAAAAAAGGCAGAGAGGGCAGAGGGGGGGAAGGGTTTTGATTTGAAAAAAGTGAGGGAAGAGTTACGATTGGCTAATATGAGAGATATGTGAAATGAATATCTGTATTTCTGTGCTTTCAATAGCTGCAGCCTCTGGAGTGCATCCTTTTTCTTCTGCTGAAGACAATTTGGTGTATTTCTGAGACTGTTTTCAAAACTCAAAAAGTATTTGCTAAGGTGAGAAAAGTTTTATTTATTTTAGATATAGAATATAATGATTTAAGGAGAAAATGATGAAGAAAGCTGTGTTTTTAAAACTGTGGCTTTGTCTATAGTGATATAGAAATAGATTTTGTTACTTTGAGAAATTGTATTTGCATATTCGGTGTAGAATTCTGGCATGTAGTAACTCAAGGTATTGTTGTATATGAAGCGCATTCCATGGTCTTTTATGTAAGCTGAAACAGATATGTTGTTTTTAAAAACCATTTTGAAAACAATTAAATTTTGGATATGTACTGTTAGAGTTTCATAGGTTGTTTTGGGTCATATTTATAAGGCATTTGAGTGTCTTTGATGTTATTTTTTCATTTTTAAATGGAAAGCATTCCTCATGGGGCAAGTGTCTTGTAAATACGTTCTCACCTGCGCTTGGCAAATTTAGATTTTGATTATGGGAGTTACATAGCCATGTTAATAATGTCGGAAAAATGGTGCTAGGGTATTCCAGAAAACGCTTTCGTGTGTCTCAAGGATATTTTCAGTCATTTCCTCTTGAATGCAGGTATACAATTGATTTATATGCTGTGTTTAAAAACGATAATTTTCTATGATGATATGTTTTCTCTTTTAAATGGAAAGCGTTCCTCATGGGGCTCTGAGCAGTATTTAGTCATGTTATTCAATGGGTGGTGGATAACATGGCTAAGAGCATTTGCTGAATAATGCATGAATATCGTTGACTTTTCAGCGTTATTCATGCATTGCGACCGTTTTTTTTCGCATTTGCGAGCAGTTCTTAGCCATGTTATCCAATGGGAGGTGGATAACATGGCTAAGAGCATTTGCAGGATAATGCATGAATATCGCTGACTTTTCAGCGTGATATTCATGCATTGCTACCGCTTTTTATCGCTAAGGAGAAAATGATGAAGAATGCTGTGTTTTTAAATTGTGGCTTTGTCTGTAGTGATATAGAAATAGATTTTGTTACTTTGCGAAATTGTAATTGCATATTCGGTGTAGCATTCTGGCATGCAGTAACACAAGTGTGCTTGGCAAATTTAAATTTTGATTATGGGAGTTACATAGCCATGTTAATAATGTCCAAACAATGGTGTTGAGTAGTTTTTAGCCATGGGCTTCGATTGGATTTCCACCGGGCATATTCTGGAGCCCATTATCGCCGCTTTATCAGCCGTTTTCGGCCAATAATGCGACGATAATTTTAGTGTACAGGTTTGATAATATTTCCCTACATTCGCAGGGCTAGGTGATAGGCTGAGACCAGCCTGGCATGTAAAATGGCTGCCGTGCACGACAAAATTGTGGCATTGTAAAAAAGGCAAGTTGGCGCAGACATTGTGTCTCAATAAGGATTCATTTATAACAATGTGGTATTTTATCAAGCCTGTGCGCTTCAATTATCGCCGCTTTATCGGCCGAAAACGACCGATAAAGCGGCGATAATGGGCTTGATAATATGCTCTATGGATTTCCATTCGAAGCACATGCTAGATGTGAAGAAAATATAAGGGATTGGAATACGTCTCCCGCACCTCCTTATTCCTAGTAATTTAATTAAAACGAAGCACAAAATGGCGTATTCTCGTGCAGTTTGCGGCCCAGTTCGGTGTTTGGGAAGCGGTTCTATCGTGAAAAATATATATTTTTTATTTTCCCCAGGGGACCCTTTAAAAATCCCAACAACATTCCTAGGGGGTCAACCAGGGTATACTTTGTCCCCTTTCATTAAATTTCCCCTTCGTTTTTCACCTCTTCTTCTCTCTCGATCCTACCGAGAGATAAGATGGCGGCCGCTCCGGACTGTTTAGAATGTTGACAGACACCGGGGACCCAAGCAGCTTTGCATTGCTAAGTTCCTTTTCGCAGGTGGGAGCGTATTTACAAGAAACTTGCACCATGAAGAACGCTTTCCATTTAAAAAAGAAAAATAACATCATACACAGTCATATGCCTTGATTTGCTATGTTAAATAATAAGAAGGGCATTAAGTTTTTGATGACTGTTATTCATTTACTGTTTGGTAATAGTGGTTATTAACATTTTTTATTATATTTTTCAACAGATTCAACTGCAGATTCTTTCATAGTTTGGAAAATGCCTACCAAAAATAGAATTATAAAGGCTCGAAAACGTCAAAGACAGCACGGTGATGTTTTATTGCAGCAGTCCTCTTCCCTAAATACTTATCAAAACACCAAGAAAGCTCCGGGTAAGAGCACAAAGTCTTTCTTAAAAAATATTTGTAGTAAAAAAAGTTTTTCTCGCCCAAATGTTTCAGTTCAGAAAAAGAAGAGTAATTTAAATGGAAAGAAAAGACCCATGAAAAATGTTACTGGTAGAGTAAGAGATAACTCTGTGCATGATAGTAGAAGGAAACAACAGTTTAGGGACATTCGACAACGAATGTTCCGTAATCGGATAATAGTTAATTTATTAAGAAATATTAAGAAATGCAAACAGAAAGCGGCATTTTATAAGAAGAAGAAAAATGTCGAGAAAATTATTGATCATGCTTTTGAAATTAAGCGAAAGTTGTTTATTTTGGTAATCAATAGAATTAGGAAACTAAGCAAGGTAATTTCTGATTTCAAAACAAACAGTAGATGGAAGAGAGTAGTAAATCGTACTAACTTTTGTGAAGTTTTTTCCGGAGAATGGATGCATAGTTCAAGTTCTGAGGCATTTTTTAATGAGGAGAGTTATTTTCAGGATAATGATTTGGTGCATGCAGTTGACATCAGTGGTCGAGCTTATGAAGTGAAGGATGGTTGTCCAGTTGAAAAAGAAAAACTTGTGACAACAGAGACAGAAGAGGCGCTAAGTGATGAGGTTTTAGGAAGACGTCCTAAGGCTCCTGTGTACATTTGGAAGTGTAGTTCTATTTGCAGTGTGCGACAGGTTTCCATCAATTTGCTTTGTGATTTTATACGGACATTTAATAAGAAAAGTTTGAAGCAGAAAATGAAGTTGTTGCAAGATTTAGATCCTTGCAGAGTGAGACAAATAACAGGTTTGCGTGGTCATTCACTGGCTTGTCTTTCCAGGAGAGTATGCCAGAGTGTTTTTCATCATTTCAGGATGCTAGCAGTGCATCATAATAAAGTGAGAAAATTAGTGAGAATGTTGTATTATGCAAAGAGTCCAGCAATTATGCTTAAACAATTATGTGCTGCTCTTTTGCATGGTTCTGAAATAGATGTGAAGAATATTTGTGAAGAAATTGAGTTTTGTTACTTTAGTAGTAAAGATGAGAATGTTCAAATTGACCCTGAAGTAGAGAGTAATGTGGAAGATAATGTACAGGTTTACAGTACAGATAATTTTCAGAAGGAAATTGCCACGTTTCAGATGAAATCAAGTGACAGGCCTAATTTCACTTGTGTTTGTTGTCGACGTACTTATAAGAATCAGACTAAGGTAGTGGATTTATATGCAAAAAGTGAAAGGGAAAATAATAGTGAATGGAAGGATTTTGCCACATACTTGATGGTAGAAAATTATTTTGATTTGGGATCGGATCAACGTGTGTGTACTTATTGTTGTAATAAATTAAACCAAAATCAGATGCCTGCTAGGGCAGTTCATAATAATCTTGAATTGGTTGAGATTCCTTCTGAATTGAAGGATTTAAATACTTATGAATCTATTTTGATTCAAAGTATTCATCCCTTTCAGGCTATTGTAAGAATGGAGCCAAAGACAGGGAAGTTGCCTCCAGCAGATTTACAGAAAGGATTAAAGGGAAGAGTTGTTTATTTGCCTTTAGATTTGAATAAAAACATTAACACAATTGGAGTAGAAGAAGTGGAAGAGGAACCTCTGGTTATCTTGGTTAATGGGGTTCCGACAAAGAATAAGAAAATATGGCAAGATTTAGTGGATGTTAGGAAAGTCAAAAAGGCAACAGTGTATTTGAAGAAAAATAATAAGTATTATAAGAATGTGTATGTTGCAGAAGAGGAAGTAAGTGATGAAGAGGATAGCGATTTGTGTGCTGGGCAAATTGAGAAAGTAGAGGCCTCTAAAAGTGAAGAAATATATGAACATTATAGTGTTCATCCATTGCATTCCAAGGAAGTCATGGGGAATGCTATTGAGTTGTTTCAAATGAAACAAGCCAAAGGGAGTCCCATTAGTGTTTGGGAGGAAAGTTTGGAAGCTCGGTGTTTCCCACAGCTATTTCCCACAGGTCGAGGAGGAAGATATGATGAGCGATCTCATCAAATTCCTGCGTCTGAATACCGGACTTTACGATTGTATGGAGAAGATCCTAGGTTTCGTCAATGCATTCCCTATTTGTTTCATCTCCTGTTTGAAAGCGATCTGTCTGGATTGTCATATGCAGTGAACCACATCTTGAAAAGTGGTATACAGATGCGAAATATCTCGGCAAGAGACTTTATGCATAAAGTTAATGTCCAAGATAGTATTTTGGATTCTCACTTAATTAATCTCATGGCGTGTCAGCGTGGTACTAATGAGTATTGGTATCGTCGTCATGGTGATTTAAAATATATGAATGAATGAATAAGCTTTATTTCGATATAAAACATATCATAAAAGCTGCATTATTACAATAATAAAAACAGTTAATTGCACATACATTAAAATACAATTTTTGCAGAAAACTAGAAAATCATTTGGGATACTGTAAGCAGAGGAGGAGAGGGGATAAATGCATGCTACTGTATCAATAGTTTATTTGCAGTTCGTATGCGCCAGGCCCAGCCCAAAAATTTTGCCAGACAGCAGGCGAAAAAGGGTCTTGGATCAGTACACAATATGCGTAGAGCTTCTACATGCGATCTTGTTCCCAGGGTCCTACATAGTGGTTTCAACCACAATTTCCTGGGTGCAACATAGATCTTGCATTCAAACAACATATGTGCAACAGATTCAACCCTAGTATCGCAAAAGGGGCAATATGGCACAGTTTGTAGGGGCGGTTTCCAGGATGAAGTGAATTGACACAAAGGGAGAACACCTAACCTAAATTTTACATACAGTGCTCTGTCTCCAGAGTTGTGTATGGAGTCCAGATAGGGTTCCCTAAATGGGAGCTCTTTAATTAGTAGGAACTGGGAAACAGTTTTACAGTGATTAGACTTATACAGCATTTCATTGTCCAACCACGTCCAGAAGGCTTTTTTTATTGTTTGTTTTGAGGGCGAGGTTTTGCTAGCCCAAAAATCTCCTAACCCCAATTTAAACAGGAGGGATTTAACATCTCTGAGCCAAGGGATTTTATGGCATCCTGAGTGGGACAGAAGATCATCCAGGGCCTCTGCATAGCTCTGGAGTTCTGGGACATTCCAGATTCTACACCATAATAGGAGCGGGCGTAGCTTTGCTTGGTCACAAATCGGACGTGACCCAGCATCAAGCATAATAGGGATTGTAGGGGTACTGTGGGGCAGCCTCAAAAGGTCTTTGTGAAAATTGTTATCAAGGGAGGCTAAGGTATCAACTTTCTGTGAGCCCCACAATTCCGCGCCGTATAGTGCCGCGCTTACCACCCTTGCCCTATAAATGTCTAGAACAGCCCCGATGGGTTTCAGTGGCGAAGCTCGCTGTTGTTTAAGCAGCGCTCCAGCTACCCTTTTGTGTGCCAGAAACACCTTCTGATGATGTGACCTCCAACTCACGGAATCGGATAACCGAATACCCAGGTAGTCGAATTCCTTGACTCTCTCTAAATACACAGAGTCAAGGACAGGAATAGCAACTGTTTTTTTTGGGGGATTAAGCACAAGGAATTTGGTTTTCGCTATGTTGATGGCCAAACCTTTTGCATCGCAAAAAGACTTGAAACTGGATAGCAATTTTTGGATACCCATTGGGGTCTTAGAAATTAGAAGGGTATCATCCGCAAACAGGAGCGTTGGTATTTTATTCCCCGCCAGGGTTGGAGCGTCGGATGGATCTTGTAAGAGGTGCCCCACCACTCCGTTAACATACAAAGAAAACAGAGTGGGGGCGAGCACACAACCCTGGCGGACGCCCCTATTGACCGGAATACGTGATGTTTTTTCACCCTGTGAGCCCCATCTAATTTGGGCAAAATTGCTATCGTGGAATTTTATCAGTAAGGCTAGTAGGTAATGAGGTAAGCCTAACTCACTGAGAACTTTCCAAAGTGATGCTCGCGGGACCAAGTCAAAAGCTGTACGTAGATCAATAAAAACCAAGTACAAACTCCCCCCTCCCAACACCACCACTTTCCAGTAAAGGATGAGGAGGCGAAATGTCTGTTCAATAGTGCCAGTCCCCTTCCGAAAGCCTGCTTGAAGGTTGGAGAGTATCTGGTTTTCTTCCGCCCACTGCAATATCCTATTTAGGACAACTTTGCCCGCCACTTTTTGGGTAGAGTCCAGCAGGCTGATGGGGCGGTAATTTGCCGGGTCGTCTCTGGAGCCTTTCTTAAAGATGGGGACCACTTCCGCTCCCCTCCAGGAGTCGGGAAAAGCGCCTCCTAGCAATGCCTCATTTAGGAGGGAAGTGATCAGTCTGCTCCACCACGCCGGATAGGCTTTTAACAGATCGCCCGGGATTCCGTCAGGGCCTGCAGCTTTGTTAGCAATAATGCCCTTAATTGCGTTTTCTACCTCCAGCCTGGAAAAAGGGTCACCGCTACTCATAGGAGCTAATGTAAGTCGGGATAAAGGAGCCAAAATGTCATCAGAAACCCCCAGTGGGATGGAATACAGCTTGGAAAAATGATCAAACCATGCGGCACCGGAAATGTTACAGGTTATTTGTTGATCGATAGGTTTTTCCCTTGCTCTTAATAGGTCCCAAAACTCTTTCGCATTTTTCTTTTTGCTTGCTTCGGCCAAATCCCGCCAGAAATTTAGGTCATGTGCTTCTTTTGCTGCTGTTATGGTTTTTTTGTAGTTCTTCCTTGCAGCCCTTACTTGGTCAGGCTCCTCGTTTTTTACTGCCGAGATAAGGGCCCCCTTGGCTTCTCGGCATTTCGAAGAGTACCACGCTGTCCTGGACGAATGAGCACCATTACGGGCGCCCTTGGAACTTGTCTTGGAGATAAGAAAAAGATCGCTCAAGGCCTCAAGTGTTTTTATAAACAGGGGCAGGGTCCTTCCGTCCGTAGGGATCAATGTATCCAGCCTGGAATCAGTCTCTAGCAGAATGGACGCAGCTTCTGAAAGCCTCTCTTCGTCCGCCGAGACTCTTGCCCACTTCAAGCGCCTACTACAGTTCGAGGGAACGATTTCGCGAGTGGATTTCCACTTGCGATCTGAACAAGCAAAGGTCCCCTCTTTCCAAGGGCTAGTCAACACAATAGAGAGTGGATTGTGATCGCTGTCGCTAGACACAATGACCTCCATGTCCTGATGGAATGCCCACAGATTAAAATTGAGCATGATAAAATCAATTCTTGAGGTCCGTCCAATTCTGTTATAAGTATGGGCTCCATTGGGGTCAGATTTTGAGCGACCATTGACTGATCTTAAATTATGTTCCAAGCAAAGGGCATTGAGTTCTATTGCACTCTGGGTCCATTTGGGGATCGGATCGATGGTTAAAATGGGGATACCTCTCCTAGAATCCTCTTCAAAGGTATCCAAAATGTCGTCCCTAGACAGTGGCTCAAAGCAACAGTTAAAATCACCTGCCAGCAGGACATAAGAATCAATGTTACATGAGGCTAGTTCATTGCTAAGGCCTGTTGAAGATAATCGTGATGTGCCTCCATTAGTACCCCTCAAATAGAGGTTGAAGATTTCAAGGGACCTCCCTCCTTTGCAATGCAATGACAGCCATTGTAGATCAAGGGATTTGGTAGACCTTTGGATGACATCCAGTCTTAAGGCGATGCTAATCCAAATCATAAGGCCGCCTGAAGGGCGACCTTTGGATCCAGGAAGCTGTACCGCTGGGACAAAGTGAGTCGTGAACCCCACTCTGTGCCTTGGTTCCTGACACCAAGTTTCCTGAAGGAGGCAAATGCTATATGGATCTAGGAATGCAATCCAATCTTGGTTGTCGAGATTGCGATCAAGCCCAGCCACATTCCAGCTCAAGACCTTTATTACCGATGGATCACAGGTATGCTGTAAAGAGGCAAGGATAGACGGAGCGGCTTCAAATGCAACATTTCCGGAGACAATTGGGCTTGATTTGGAATGCTGCGAAATAGAAGTCTTAAATAAGCCAGCCCCATTCACCTCTGCAGCACTCCCTCGGCTTAATGATTGTGGGGTCATAAAGGATAGGACTCTGTCACTTTCCGTCGTAACCGATTCGGAGGTGGCAGAGGACGTCAACCCTACCCTATTATCTGAGCCATTGGTACATCCCGCCAGGGCCACTGCAAGATCTAGGGATACGTGCTCTAGTGGGCTTCTGGCAGACGAGGCAAAAGATTTTTCGAGATTAGGCTGGGAGTATTGGCTAGAGAGTCAATCCACCTCCTCCAGACCACCATATCTATTAGAAATGGGAAAGCCGTTCCAAAGGGGCTGGGATTGATTGTAAGCTTTGGGGTGGCCTTTCCAGGGTTGGTGATGAGCTATGGACCAATTATCCACCGAGATATGGTGGAAACGGGGTGGGTAAAAGAAAGACAGGGGTCTTGGTATTACAGGTGACCCTTCGGAACCAGGCCAGGAGCAGATAAATTGTGCCGTATGCGGATCCTCAAAGGTCACCACTATGCAGTCCCCTGGACTAGATTTCTTCGTGGGGCCCACCCAACTAGTTCTACGAACCATCAATACTCGGCTTTTCTGGCCATTAGGGATAGGTCTATTGTTATTTAGCCAATACATTATTTTGTTTTTTAGTGACCAGTGGTTCTCGTATTGGTCTACACCAAGTTGAGGTACACCCGTTAGGACCACCACATAATCGTTAGCCTCAGGGGGAAGATCAATGTATCCCCCTCTGAAGTTGGCCTTCGAAGGCGGATCCTGGGCAGTGCCAAAAGTAGATTTGGGCTGAACATCGGATTTGGGTTTACCTGGATGAAGGTCTGTAGCTCGTTGAGAAGCTTTAGATTTAACGGCAGGAGGAATATCATTCACTGCCACAGACCTTGGCTTGGGTATCGGGCGGGGAGGGGGCGGTGCTAGAGGCGGATTATCCTGACATGGTGTGGCATGATTGCGAGGAGGAGCAGCCTGTGATTGTGTTTGGGAAATTGGAGGTGTAGTGTCAGCGGCAAACTGCCCCTGGTTTTCAAGGGTTTTCAAGCCAAGAGTGGCCAGAGCGATGATACTTTTTTCCATCTCGAGCAAGTTGTTCTCTATTCTCGAGAGTCTAAGGTCGAGAGGGGAAAGAAGTTTCTTTAGGGTTGTCCAAACTAGATCTATGAATGCCCCATCGTTGTTGCCTAACCCTTCAGTTTGCAAGCCCTCGGTCTCTTGAGCCATACTGGTTAAGATGACTTCAGGAACGACTTCAGGAGCGACTAAACCACCCTCCCTTGGTGATTGTGGCCCCATACTATTTCCTTGGGAAGCATTTAGTAATACATTAGGTGATTTCGTTAAAATTAGGTTTTGAGGGAGCACAATTTTCGCCTTTTTACGGGCATAGGCAGTGCCTGCTCGACGCTTCCTTTTGGGTGGTTTACTAATGGTGGGGTTTGGGGGTAACTGTGAGTTAGGGGTCATAGTCTGGGCGCAAAGCGTGGGTGCAGGTGGGGGTTTGACTTCTTCTACGTTAATATTTTGCTCTAACGACGGGGAAGGGGTAGAGTTGGCGATCTTGTGTACAACAGCCTGTGTGACTAAGCCTTTGGGAATAACAGGGCGTTCTGGCGTAACCGCGGTTGCTATGTGGCCTAAAGAGGATTTTTTTGAATGCGCTATCACTTGCGACAAACGTCTAGCAGCATCCAATTCCAGAGACACCCGTGTTTGCAATTTGGATATTTCATTGTCAATGGCAATATTAGTGCGGGTGATGAAATCATCCATGGGGCCGCTAATTTGTGTAGCTGCCTTGGAGGTCTTACTCCGAGTCGCTCTAGTGCTCATTTCGTGTGGAGCGAGGGGATGAATATCTATAGATGAAACGATAGTGAGTGGGCCAGTCCAGTCCTCTACCGTCCTCTAACGGCCTCAAACGGCCCGGTCTTAGCCCTGTCTTCGCCCGGGCTGCGTCCCGCGCTGCGGGAGTAATGGTTCAAGATATAGTGGGCGTAATTGGCAGGTAGGCGGGGGGCGGGCCGGCGGGGAGAGCGGACCGGATGTTCAGTCCGTGGTCTTCGCAGGGACTCCTGGATGTCGGAGTCCCTGCACGCTCGCAGCCCACGCCTTTCCACTCACCCCTGCCTCTGCTTGCTGTGTCCAGGTGCTGGCAATCAGGGAAACGCACTCCTGTGCGCAGCGGCTCCCGCGAAGCGGGAGCGGCAAGCCGTGGGGGCGGAACTGCCCTTTGAATCCTCACAATGTCTATGAGCTGCCGGTAAGCCTCTCCGTATGCTTTTCTGTGTCCCACTGAAGGCTGGAAAAATACACCCTTTTGAGCTGGCAGGTAGGCGGGGGGCGGGCCGGCGGGGAGAGCGGACCGGATGTTCAGTCCGTGGTCTTCGCAGGGACTCCTGGATGTCGGAGTCCCTGCACGCTCGCAGCCCACGCCTTTCCACTCACCCCTGCCTCTGCTTGCTGTGTCCAGGTGCTGGCAATCAGGGAAACGCACTCCTGTGCGCAGCGGCTCCCGCGAAGCGGGAGCGGCAAGCCGTGGGGGCGGAACTGCCCTTTGAATCCTCACAATGTCTATGAGCTGCCGGTAAGCCTCTCCGTATGCTTTTCTGTGTCCCACTGAAGGCTGGAAAAATACACCCTTTTGAGCTGGCAGGTAGGCGGGGGGCGGGCCGGCGGGGAGAGCGGACCGGATGTTCAGTCCGTGGTCTTCGCAGGGACTCCTGGATGTCGGAGTCCCTGCACGCTCGCAGCCCACGCCTTTCCACTCACCCCTGCCTCTGCTTGCTGTGTCCAGGTGCTGGCAATCAGGGAAACGCACTCCTGTGCGCAGCGGCTCCCGCGAAGCGGGAGCGGCAAGCCGTGGGGGCGGAACTGCCCTTTGAATCCTCACAATGTCTATGAGCTGCCGGTAAGCCTCTCCGTATGCTTTTCTGTGTCCCACTGAAGGCTGGAAAAATACACCCTTTTGAGCTGGCAGGTAGGCGGGGGGCGGGCCGGCGGGGAGAGCGGACCGGATGTTCAGTCCGTGGTCTTCGCAGGGACTCCTGGATGTCGGAGTCCCTGCACGCTCGCAGCCCACGCCTTTCCACTCACCCCTGCCTCTGCTTGCTGTGTCCAGGTGCTGGCAATCAGGGAAACGCACTCCTGTGCGCAGCGGCTCCCGCGAAGCGGGAGCGGCAAGCCGTGGGGGCGGAACTGCCCTTTGAATCCTCACAATGTCTATGAGCTGCCGGTAAGCCTCTCCGTATGCTTTTCTGTGATTTAAAATATATGCTGAGGAACTTAGGAACTCCGACATGGTTCCTCACTCTGAGCTGTGCCGAGTATGGCTGGGAAGACTTACTTGAATTTCTACGAGAAGCAAATGGAAATATTGAAAACATTGAATTCAAGACACCTGGAGAATTGTGTTCTTTGGATCCTGTGAATGTATGCAGGTACTTCAATCATAAATTTGAAGCTATGATGTCTTTCATCACAAATAAGAAGAATCCACCTCTTGGAGAGGTGTTGGATTTCTTTTGGAGAAAGGAGTACCAAGCAAGAGGTGCTCCTCATATACATATGTTGTTGTGGATCAAGGATGCTCCTAAATTTGGAACAGATCCCGATGACTTAGTGATGAATTTCATAGAACAGTATTCTACGTGTGCTGTTCCAAATGCAATGGAGAAGAAAAGCCTAAGAGAACAAGTTCTACGTTTCCAAAGCCATCGTTGTGGAAAGTACTGTCGTCGTAAATTCAGAAACAAGGACAAGTTCTACACCAAATGTCGTTTCAACTTTCCACGGCCGGTGATTTCTAAAGGAAAAGTGAACAGTTTGATGTCTTCACTACGACATAATGTGACGAGGAAATCACCCAAAAATACATACAATTTGAAAAGGAACGAAGAGTCCAAGTACATCAATGACTACAACCCAGTGATTTTGTCCATGTGGAATGCTAACATGGATATACAGTTTGTGGGTGACAACTGCATGGCTGTGGCTCGGTATGTGACATCTTACATCACCAAAAAAGAAAAGACAGAACTGAAGGATATGTGGGAGGACATATCTCATGAAAAGAGCCTCAGCAAGAAGTTGTATAGTTTCAGTCTGAAGATGTTGTCGCATCGAGAAATCGGAGCTTACGAATGTTCAGATCGATTGTCTTCAGCAAGTCTCTATGCCAAATCTAGGAGTATCGTTTGGGCGAGTCTTGGTCTTGCTGCAACGCGAAATCGAGTTCTAAAACCTGTCCGGGAAATTGAGTATTTGGCGGAAAAGGAGCCAAACAGTACCGACATTTTGAAGACCAACATGTTGGATACATATTATCCAAACCGAAGCAGTCACCTTGAGAATGTTTGTCTATATGAGGTTCTCCAAAATTATGTATTCAAGAGGAACATCAAAGAAGATATTGAGAAAGGAGTGTATGCTGTAATTGGAAGTGAGGGATGCCTGGTCAAGCAAAGAAAATGCCAATTAGTAAACCATCGAAAATTGAGTGGTGAATCTCCAGAAAGAAAGGAGTTTTTCTATTTAGCACTTTTGCAACTTTTCAAGCCTTGGCGTGCAGAAGAGGAACTGCTTGGAGATTTCCTCTGTTACGAAGACTCTTTTAATGCAGCCAAGGAGTCCATAGAATGTCCTGCTTTTCCTAAATATCAAGAAATGCTAACTTTGGAAATTGAGCAGGAAGCAACGATTGCAGCCGAGATTGCCAGATACAGTTCTCAGGACAGTCAGAGTTCTGTTTCATTGAGTCAAGATCCACTTGGAGGACCTATTATCGAAAATGAAGCTGCCACTGCTATGAATGAAGTGGAAAGAGCCATGGCACATGCTCAGGAGGATTCAGTTAACTTAGAAGACTTGGAAAAACAACTCAACGTTGAGCAGAGGAAAATATATGATGAAGTTACCAAGGAAATTGAGCACGGATTAAGTCATGAGAAGAAAGAGTGCTCATGTACGTCGTTGAAGCCTGTCCGACTGTACGAGAGTGGAGAAGCGGGAACTGGAAAGAGTTTCCTCATTAAAACAATTTCTTGTTATTTGCAGGAAAGGACTAAGTCATCGCTGTCTTGTGTTGTCACCGCTCCTACTGGACTGGCAGCACATAACATTAAAGGTATTACTTTGCATCGTCTACTGATGCTGCCGGTGGAGCATGACAACAAATTACAATACAACAAGTTATCTGGAGATGCTTGCTGTGAAGTTTCAAGAGTCTTGAGGAAAATGAAACTACTTATCATTGACGAAGTAAGCATGGTTTCCAATGTCATGCTTGCCTTTGTGCATTTGAGAATGCAAGAAGTACTTAAAACTGAATATGATGTGTTATTTGGTGGCAAACACATCATTGTTTTCGGAGATCTTCTGCAGCTGACACCAGTAAAAGGTCAACCTGTGTTCAAAATACTCACACATGAAGATACTAGGAAGTGCCTAGGGAGCATTGGCAACGTCAATATATGGTTAAACTTCAATTATGCAGAACTGCATGAAAATATGCGTCAGGCAAAGGATGAAGATTACAAGAATATTCTACAAGATATTAGAATTGGAAAAGTGACCGAGCATGGGAGAGAAGCTTTAAATGCACGATTACTGTCAAATTTATATCCCAAACAAGAGATTGTGCCTGAGAATATTTTTCAGAAAATTACTGAGAAGAAGCCCGGGATATGTCTCATGCCAACTCTTGCAGAATGTGCCATCTTCAACAATAAAATGTTGAATTTAGAAAAGCAAGAGATTGTGAAACTTGAAGCTATCGACAAATTAGAGCACATGGGATCAACAATTATTTTGTCAGACAATTTGAAATCAAAATTGGATTCATTAGAGAAGACTATATCTAAAACAGCGGGTTTTGAAAAGACTTTGAATGTGTGTTTAAATTGCCGAATCATTTTGAGAAGGAATTTACATGTAGAAAGAGGTCTAGTAAATGGATCAATGGGTAATGTTGTTGATTTGGAGAAATACAAAAATAGAGATGGAATCGAATTTTTAAGAATTAAATTTGATGGCATTGAGGAAGTACAGCAAATTGGTCGTTGTTCTGCTAGGTTTTTGCTTGTTAAAGACTTATATGTTCGCCGTAAACAGTTTCCTGTTTGCTTGGCATATGCGGTGACAATCCATAAATCGCAAGGTTTAAGTGTAGACTGTGCATTGGTGAATATTGGCAGTTCTGTGTTCAAGGAGGGTATGGCATATGTGGCTTTGTCACGAGTTAGAACTTTATCGGGATTGTACTTGATTGACTGTGATGTCACAAACATTTGTGCGGATCTAGATTGTGTTAAGGAATACAATAGGTTAAGAAAAGAGTATGCGCCACATTTGCCTCAATATCCTTTGTTTGAGAAACGTGTGGTAGGCCAGAAACGTAGAAATATCAGTAATAGTAGGGAGGTTGTTGCAAAAAGACTAAAAGTCAATGAACCGAAAGTTGTTAGCAGAAAGAAAGTGGATTCTGTTGAAGATGTTGTCGGTTTTCAATTTGAAAACAGTTCTGGTGTCAACTGCTATGCAAATGTAGTGGTTAATGTTCTCTTTTCACTAGAGAGTTTAAAAGAACAGATTGTGTTCAATTCGGAACAAAGTTTATGCTGCTTGTTGAATTCTGTGTTAGAGAAATGTAGCACTGATCGAACAAAAGTAGAAAGTGTGTCTGAAGTTCGTTATCTGTTAGATGAATGTTCAGGTCAAACAGACTTCTCTGAAAATAATCAGCAAGATTGTCAGGAGTTTTTAATGTATATGCTTGATGTATTGCAAGATGAGGGTGTAGATGTAGATCACCTGTTTGGGCTTTCTTATCAATGGCAGCATGACTGCGAGAACTGTATGGTATCAAGTACTACTAGTGTAGACTCAGAAAGATTTATATATTTAACTTTGCCAGACAGTAAATCAGTGTCCTTTAATAAGCTAGTAAATGCAGCGGATCACAACATGGAGTGTAGCCAATGTAAATGTGATATGATGTCAACATTATTTATACGTAGATATAGCCAGTATGTCATTTTAATGATCCAACGATGTAGGCCTGATGGATCAAAATTGTCAACTTTAATAAAAAATTTTGTGGCTTCTCAGCTGTCAATATCAGGGAGGACTTTTGTAACTGTAGCAATTATCTATCACGATGGTCCATCAACAACATCAGGACATTATACAGCTTACTTAAAGTCTGGAAACGGCTGGTCATTCTGTAATGATTCCGTTGTAACTTTCAAAAAAAAATTGCCGTTTGACCTTAAAAATTCTTACCTGGTGTTTTTAAAACCAAAATTTTAAGTAGAGGGAATGTAAGTCTGCAATGCTGTCTAGATTAAAAATCCAACTATATAAACCTGATGCAAGTAAGTCTGCTTCATAGTAAGCAGTATCAGTGTCATAGGAAAAGGAGAACATGAGTGACAAAGAAGAGTAAGATATTAGTAGTCCAGGATTGTGAAAATAATCTCAAATATTTTATTTTTGAAAGTTGCGAAAATAGAAAATGTCGGGATTTGATTGGAAGAATTATTAGACTTGCGAATCGCGGCAACATGATTTGGCCTAGTGGAAACATGTGATAGAATGAGAGAAGTTTTTTTTTCTATGTAACATATTTTACGTATCGATGGAGGTTTTCTTTCAGAAAGTGGCGGGCTGAAAATATTTATAGCACAATAGAGTGGATGCTGTTTATAGGAGATCCTTCGACGTCATTGAAAGTAAGTCAATTTTAAGGAGTTTTGAAATCAGATTTCTTAGGTTGTATGGGTTTTTTAAACACAGTCATTTTGATTGTGTTTTTTTTTCCCCGCTGTTACATGATGAATACCTTCAAGTCACTGATTTAAGTGAAATTTGATACATTCTGAGAACAGCAAAAATAAACCATTTAACATGTATAATTAATGTTATGCTTTTTGTACTTATGATATACATTTAGAAATGTGAGGTACATATGGGTAAGCTGAGTCTTCTGTAAGTGTCAATTTTAATGCTTACAGTGCTGTACTTCTGGGTACTGTTTTTTTTAAAAACAAGAAAAGAGGCCTCACATCAAAGAAAGCTCTTGAAAGCACACATCTTATTTGCATCCTAAAATAATCATTTTAAATGTTAGACACAATTTTATGATGGTTTTACATCTCTTTTGCGGTGTTATGGCATCACTATTGTGAGACATAAGCAATGCAAAAGAAGCATCATATTTCAAAATAGGCCTCATTTCATCAGCATGAAGATACTGTTTGTTGAAAATAAATATATTTAGGATTGTGTAGGGGTCGTAGAGAAGTAGAGGTTTCTATAAGTGTCAAAGTTGTTTAAAAAGTGTTTCTTCTTGAACCTTTTCCTTCTTTTTTCTAATTTTTAAATACATGTTTTAATATTTTTGGAAATGTTTGTTCTCTCTTTTACAGATTGAATGTATGAAAAATTTTCTTTAAAAATTAACAAGAATTATAAGGTAAATGTTTTCTACTTTTTTAACCTGCATTCCACTGCTGATTATGTCACTGACTATGTTATGAATGATGTAATAATTGGGCATATCTGTTATCTCGTTAAAAAAAGGAACAGTAAGTTTAAGGATAGGAAACAGACAGTTATGTTACAAAAAAGACAGCTATAGGACGTAAACAAAAAAAACTGTTACTCGCAATCCACTGCTGATGATGTCACTGACTATGTAAAAAATAATGTAATATATGACATGATCAGAAGTGAATTGCGGGTCACAGTATCTTTTCTTTACTCCCTATAGCTGTCTTTTTTGTAACATAGCTGTCTGTTTTCTTTCCTTATACTTACTGTTCCTTTTTTTAAAAAAAAATTTTTGGGTGCGCTCAAAGTTCGCGTACCGGAGTGCGAACTGGGAGCGAACTAATAGAAATAGAGCTTGGTAGAGTTCAAAGAATTCTACCAATTTTTTTTAATAATGGGGAGGTAGTTCTGAAAAGAACTTTTTTTTGTTTTTGTTGTTTTAAATTTTTTTTATTAGTTTTCTGAACATTTTTTATATTTTTTTGTTTTTTTCTGAACATTTTGTATTTTTTTTATTTTTGGGGGGAGGGGGGGAAACAAAAATGATTCATCGAAGAGGGCTCAACAAGAGCAACAAAAAAAAGAAGAATTTATTTTTCGGGGCGTTTTGGACATACATGATTTTTGATGGCTCTAATGATAAGAGTTATGCTACTTTCGCGGTAGCATAATGTTTGATTGCACCTCATACAAACTTGTTTGACTTCCCCCATGTCCATTTGAATATTTGGGATCAGCTCCCTTGCTTCAGGTCCCGTAACTTCTGGCACAACCGATCTTCTGGCTATTGCTGGTGAATTCTGTTGTTCGTCTCGAAGCTGAGCTGCACTGTAGTTATTTGGGTGCCACCTGCTCATGTGTCTGTGCATAGTGAAATTCCCATAACTATATTTTTTATCCGTGCCTCTAGAAAGACGTTCATCACAGATTCGGCAAAAGACATACCTGGCGTTCACTTTCTTTTGCCCTGGTGGAAATTTGAAAAATTGCCAAATGAAATTTTCCTTCCTGTTGTATCTCCTGGGCTCCTCAGGCAAATATTCAGGCTCTTCCTCCTCTTCCTCTTCTTGAAAGATTGGTTGAGTTGGTGGTCCTTTTTTTCCATGAGGAGGTGGAGGTGGTGGTGGGGGAACACTACCAGAAGCAACAACAGAAGCCATTTCCCTGGATTGTACAAAGGTCTTTCTCTCATCAAGATGAAAGTCAGAGTGAGGAAAGAAGGAGGGGTTTTCATCATTTGGGAAAAGCGAAAGTTCTAAACCAATGAAAAGTGTTAATTTTAGATCACATGACCTAGTATTACATCATTAGGAAACCAAAAGTGAAATGAACTAATGAAAAGTGTTATTATCGAGTCACATGACCTGCTGTCTTTACGTTTCGCGCATTGCGCCGCTATCCAATCCGCTTTCGAGTCCGCTAACTTGGCGCGTCGGATAACGTATTACGCGACAACGCAAAACGTCATGATAACGTAACAGTTACGCTTAAGGAGCGATTACCGGCTCGCGCACCAAGTCGCGGCTTTGAATTCAGCTAACGGGAAGCTGACCAGTTCGCGGACTAGGAGCGGAACAATTTTTTTTTTTTAAAAATGTATAAAAAACATGTACAATATATTTTATGATTTAAAGAAGAATACATTTTACAGATAGAAATATTAGCTTTCAAAAAACCATTGAAATTCAATGAAAAAACCATAGGTTATAGTCCATATATAGTTAGGAATTAGCATTTACAAAACCTTATTTTACTTGCATAAAACCATTGAAATTCCATATATAGTTAGATGCGCTAACTATATATCGCGCACCCGCAATCCACTGCTGATGATGTCACATATTACATCATTCATGACATGGTCAGTGACATCACTGATGACATCACTGATCACAACATCCAGTGACTGTATGTTTCTGTAAAGTTAAAATATATCTTACATATTGAAGAATGAGTGGAAGTATAAGTGTCTGGATGAAGGATTTAGTAGGTACATGACTGATTGTATGAGGGAGTGATTAAATGTGTCTCACTGAGTGCATGGGTTAGTGATTAAACTGTATTAATTTGTGCATCATTATATCTGTTGTTCTGTAAACTGCTGCTTGTGTTGATCAGTAGCTATATGAGTAACTATATGGATTATTGATTGGTTGCCCAAGTATTTGTATGGGAGACTGAGTATGTGTGTGAGTGGCTGGGAGGTGTGTGACTCTGTGCATAGATGTGTGAACAGCTGATTCACTAGATGTATGGGTTCAAAACTGCATGTGGAAACAGCTGTATGGGTGGTTGACTGTGTGCATGAGTGTATTAGTGAGTGAATGGATATCTCAATGCTACATGTCAAAGTAAGTACATATTTAAAACACAGTACATGTGAGGGTTGACATATATAAATAACTATGCATAAGAGCCAGTGAATGTGTGAGTGGCTGTATTGATCATTGTGAACTTGTATCAGGGATTGTATAAGAGAGTAAATATGTGTTAGTATATGTTTGAATAAGTAAGGTGTGTATAACTGTATAGTTGAGGAAATGGAGGTGTGATTGATTGTTTGCAAGACTGACTAGGTGTGTGAGTAACTCCATGGATGAGTGACAGTCTGTGAGTGTCTGTTTACACTGATTGTATCTAAGGTTATATTAGAGTCTGAAGAGGTTCACCGTATTATCACATTAATGATGTCATCAGTGATGTGATCAGTAATGTCAAATAAGATGTCATCAGTGATATCATTTGAAATGTCATCAGTGATGTCATCAGTGATGTCATTTGAGATGTCATCAGTGATGTCATCAGTGATGTCACTGACCATGTCATGAATGATGTAATATGTGACATCATCAGCAGTGGATTGCGGGTGCGCGATATATAGTTAGCGCATCTAACTATATATGGAATTTCAATGGTTTTATGCGAGTAAAATAAGGTTTTGTAAATGCTAATTCCTAACTATATATGGACTATAACCTATGGTTTTTTCATTGAATATATATATATATATTACCTACTGGCGGTCGCCAGTAGGTATATATAGTTAGGATTTTTTCCCTATGGGATTTCTGAAAATTCTATGTCTAATAACTTTGGCGTTTGTGGACGGAATCGGCTGAAATTTTCAGGAAAATGGCACATTTTGTTTCTGAGTAGCTCCTGGAAATTTGGGGGGGGGTTCGTCAAGGGGGGGCCGAGAAAAAAGGGGGGTCCCAAAACGCGTTTTTCCCATGTTAATTTCCATAGGGCGGTTGGACTCACTTTTAGCCCGAACGGCTGAATGGATTTCCACGAAACTTGGCAAAATTGTAGGGACTGTTAGCCCGATGTGCCTTTGCTGGGTCTCAATATATGTGCTTCAGTGGATTTTGAGAAATTAACGTTTAAATCAAGATATATATCTGTAACAGCGCTCCGGGCAGCGATCCGGTTCGCGTACTTTTCGCGTAACGGAACTTTGCGCACGGAAAGCTGATTGGCTCTTCGGTGTCTGTCAACATTCTAAACAGTCCGGTGCAGCCGCCATCTTGTCTCTCGGTAGGATCGAGAGACAAGAGGAGGCCAAAACAAAGGGGGAAATTTCCATAAGGGGGCATAGTAGATCCTCCCTGACCCCCTAGGTTTTATGTGGAGGTTTTAAAAGGGCCCATGCGCGATGAGCGCCTAGTAGGCGAACCGGAAAGCGTTCTGGGCAGCGTACTATAAGGATAATAGAATGATACACTTTTCAAAGACTGTATGTTAATTGTTTGTTGTTTTTGTTGTTTTTTTTTTGTTTTCTTTATTTTTAAAGTTTTTTTTAATTTTGATTGTTTTTCATAATTTATTAAACTGTCTAACATTTCAGTGTCTGAAATGTCATTATTTTCTTGAAATATTGTTTGCAATCTGTGAGGTTGTAAAATGTCCTCATTTGCAAGGAGGGCATCTACTGCTTGGACACATTGCAGCAGTTCATTATCCAAGCTTTCATCCATAAATTCCATGTCAATTTGTTCAATCAATTCCTGGCTGCTCTCTTGCAGGTCCATTTCAAAAGAAACTTGGTTTTCGCCTTCCATTTTGCCTGAAATTTGGATTAAAAAAATATATATTAGTAGAGATAGGGCACTGTTGGGATTAATTTTAGATTGGCAGTTTTTATCAGTGAATTTATCTTTTGGCAGTGTATAGTATCAGAGTGGAAATAGGACTATAAAAAAGTGTATGTGATTTAACCAAGACAAGCCTAACTCCATTCATAACTATAACAGAGAAGTCTTTCTAAATACATTACTACTACAGAGGGATAGTGTATATCTAGCAGAAAAAGTCTACTATATTAAGTTATAGTGCACAATATATTTCATTTTTAAAAATTATAACTTACCTTCACAAAGAAGTTGAAGTTTTTGGAGCTATTGAAATGTGATGTACAACAAGAAGTAGTAGTCAAAATGGCTGTGTTTTCTTCTCTTCCTTTATATATATTCAAGTATATAACCAATCAAATGTCAGGTAATAAAAGTAGAAAATGAAAGTAACATTTTCATTGGTTGTCAATTCCAACAGTTCAGATGTGTTTTGTGAAGTAATTTACCTCACGGTACTTGGAGAGGTCTACAGGCTAAATGGCTAAATGAAATTTCAATCAAATTTGTGAGAATGAAAGGGATTGTTATGTAGTATGAGCTAATTTATATTTGGTGAGAGTGTCTGTAGTCGTTTTTCTGTAAATTACTTTCCCACCTTTTTTTTGGACCGCTTCCCGGAAAGCGGTCCGGTCCGCGAACTAGGAGCGTAACGGGAGTCCACCATTTTGTGTTTCGGTCGAATCAAGGTATAAAATGGAGGGTAAATAATGTTCTGAATGGGTAGAAGGGGGCATGGTACAAGTATTTTGCCCCCCTACGTTTTCTGAGGGTGGCTGAGGAGGACTATATGTGCGAAGAAAAAACTTTTTTTTTGAAATTTTGCGCGGTTAGCTTCCAGTTCGCGTACCGGATAGCGCTCTTTGAGCGTAGTTTGTTGAAAATTACAGAAAAAAAGTTAGAAAAAAAATAATAAAAGTGTGTGATCAGATGAAGGGTAGCTCTGAGAAGAGCTTTTGGGTTTATGGTACATTTAGGTACTTATAAGTAGGTACCAATGCACAGTCTTAAATTCAGAATGAAAATTCTGTTGCCCTCATCTGAGAAGTGAACTCCATCTCCTCTGTAGATATCTTGCATGTAGTAACGCAAGTTATTGTTGTACAGAGAGCCCATTCCATGGTCTCTCATGAAAGCTGAAACAGATTTGTTTACATGCTTCCTCGCTTTCTCAATTTGTGGAGAAAATTGGTTGGACAACCTCCATTTCTGTCTTTGGCATATATTGGAATATACCAAGGCAGTTTGAGGAAAAAGTGCCATTAATTGCTCAAAGGTGTCCTTTAAAAGCATTTCCAGACCTACCCCTGTCAAAGTGCCCAAATCATTACCTCCACAGTGCACTATTAACAGGTCAGGTTTTGGCAAATGCATAAAGGTTTTCACCAATGGTATCAATTGGTGACATTTTAATCCTCTTTGGTCCAACCACTTAATTTCCACATCCTGTAAATTGAGGTTAGGTAAATTTCTGTTCTCAGCATACCTTTGAGCCCAGTGGATGTAACTATGTCCAACAATCCAGACCTTAAACATGGTGGGAGAAGGTTGTTCTGCAGTCAGATGAAGTGTGGTAATGAAAGGGCAGTTGAAACAGTAGGAGTTTCTAAAGACAAAAACCTGTGGATTTCCAATGCTAATGAATCATTAGCAGTGATTGGTGCATTTCCATTTCTGAAAACAGAAAGTTAGGGTGCATGGATGTGTTCTTTGAAAGATGTAATTTGAATGGTCAAGGAAGAAACATTTAATGAAAGATTGCACTGGATACGCAGGTGCACTGAGAGTTCAGAGTTCAATTGAAACATTGTTGTGTGAATTTGCAAACATGAGAGGTCTTCCAGGAGGTGGTTGCTATGGAAAAAAGGCAGAGAGGGCAGAGGGGGGAAGGGTTTTGATTTGAAAAAAGTGAGGGAAGAGTTATGATTGGCTAATATGAGAGATATGTGAAATGAATATCTGTATTTCTGTGCTTTCAATAGCTGCAGCCTTTGGAGTGCATCCTTTTTCTTCTGCTGAAGACAATTTGGTGTATTTCTGAGACTGTTTTCAAAACTCAAAAAATATTTGCTAAGGTGAGAAAAGATTTATTTAATTTAGATAGAGAATAGTATGATTTAAGGAGAAAATGATGAAGAAAGCTGTGTTTTTAAAATGTGGTTTTGTCTCTAGTGATATACAAATAGAATTAGTTTCTTTGAGAAATTGTAATTGCATATTCGGTGTAGCATTCTGGCATGCAGTAACACAAGTTATTGTGGTACATGGAGCCCATTCCATGGTCTGTTATGTAAGCTGAAACAGATATGTTGTTTTTAAAAACGATTTTAGAAATCAATTACATTTCTGGATATGTACTGCTAGAGCTTCATAGGTTGTTTTGGGCCATATTTATAAGGCATTTGAGTGTCTTTGATGTTATGTTTTCCTTTTAAAATGGAAAGTGTTCCTCATGGGGCAAGTGTCTTGTAAATACGCTCCCACTTGTGCTTTGCAAATTTAGATTTTGATTATGGGAGTTACATAGCCATGTTAATAATGTCCAAACAATGGTGGTAGGGCATTCAAGAAAACGCTTTCCTGTGTCTCTAGGACATTTTCAGTCCTTTCCTCTTGAAGACAGGTATACAATTGATTTATATGCTGTGTTTAAAAACGAATTTTGAAATCAATTACATTTCTGGATATGTACTGTTAGAGCTTCATAGGTTGTTTGGGGTCATATTTAGAAGGCATTTTAGTGTCTTTGATGTTATGTTTACCTTTTTAAATGGAAAGCGTTCCTCATGGGGCAAGTGTCTTGTAAATACGCTCCCACTTGCGCTTGGCAAATTTAGATTTTGATTATGGGAGTTACCTAGCCATGTTAATAGTGTCCCAAAAATGGTGCTAGGGCATTCCAGAAAACACTTTCATGTGTCTCAAGGACATTTTCAGTCATTTCTTCATGAATGCAGGTATACAATTGATTTATATGCTGTGTTTAAAAACGAATTTTGAAATCAATTAAATTTCTGGATATGTACTGTTAGAGCTTCATAGGCTGTTTGGGGTCATATTTAGAAGACATTTTAGTGTCTTTGATGTTATGTTTACCTTTTTAAATGGAAAGCGTTCCTCATGGGGCCCTGAGCAGTTCTTAGCCATGTTATTTAATGGGAAGTGGATAACATGGCTAAGAGCATTTGCTGGAAAATGCATGAATATCGCTGACTTTTCAGCGATATTTATGCATTGCGGACGTTTTTTTTCGCATTTGCGAGCAGTTCTTAGCCATGTTATCCAATGGGAGGTGGATAACATGGCTAAGAGCATTTGCTGGATAATGCATGAATATCGCTGACTTTTCAGCGATATTCATGCATTGCGGCCGTTTTTTATCGCATTTGCGATAAATCTTGCTAAGGAGAAAATGATGAAGAAAGCTGTGTTTTTAAACTGTGGCTTTGTCTGTAGTGATATAGAAATAGATTTTGTTTCTTTGAGAAATTGTAATTGCATATTCGGTGTACCATTCTGGCATGCAGTAACACAAGTTATTGTTGTATATGAAGCCCATTCCATGGTCTCTTATGTAAGCTGAAACAGATATGCTGTTTTTAAAAACCATTTTTGAAATCAATTACATTTCTGGATATGTACTGCTAGAGCTTCATAGGTTGTTTTGGGTCATATTTATAAGGCATTTGAGTGTCTTTGATGTTATTTTTCCTTTTTAAATGGCAAGCATTCCTCATGGGGCAAGTGTCTTGTAAATACGCTCCCACCTGCGCTTGGCAAATTTACATTTTGATTATGGGAGTTACATAGCCATGTTAATAATGTCCAAAAAATGGTGCTAGGGCATTCCAGAAAACGCTTTCATGTGTCTCAAGGACATTTTCAGTCATTTCCTCTTGAATGCAGGTATACAATTGATTTATATGCTGTGTTTAAAAACGAATTTTGAAATCAATTAAATTTCTGAATATGTACTACTAGAGCTTCATAGGTTGTTTGGGGTCATACACCATTTTTGGGAAATTATTAACATGCCTATGTAACTCCCATAATCAAAATCTAAATTTGCCAACCGCAGGTGGGAGCGTATTTACAAGAAATTTGCACCATGAAGAACGTAAAATAGCATAATAGACACTCAAATGCCTTATAAATATGACCCAAAACAACTTATGAAGCACTAGCAGTGCATATTTCCAGAAATGTAATGGTTTTCAAATAATGACTTACTTCATTGGTAGGCCTTCACATGTATTTTCTCCTTGGTTTTTTTCAGTGAAAATCTTACCTGCAACCATGTGTTGGCCTCACCTCAAATAAACAAAACAGGTGATGGACCGAATGTGGATCAATGACACACATTCACCCCAGTCCAAAGATCTGGGCCTAAACAAACCTTTAGATAGGCTACATCTTATCGTCATCCTGAATTAATCATTTAAAATATTAGGGAGTGATTTATGATTGTTCTATGCCTGTTTTGTACCATTGAGTGTCATTTTTGTGATGCAGTGCTGGTGCAAAAGATTTGCTATGTTAAATAATTAGTAGGGCATTAAGTTTTAGATGACTGTTATTCATTTACTGTTTGGTAATAGTGGTTAATAACATTTTTTATTATATTTTTCCACAGATTCAACTGCAGATTCTTTCATAGTTTGGAAAATGCCTACAAAAAATAGAATTAGAAAGGCTAGAAAACGTCAAAGACAGCAGGATGATGTTTTATTGCAGCAGTCCTCTTTCCCAAATAATTGTCAAAACATCAAGAAAGGTCCGGGTAAGAGCACGAAATCATTCTTAAGAAATATTTGTAGTAAAAAAAGTATTTCTCCAAAAAATGTTTCAGTCCACAAAAAGAAAAGCAATTTAAATGGAAAGGAGAGACCCATCAAAAATGTTACTGGTAGAGGAAGAGATAACTCTGTGCATGATAGTAGAAGGAAACAACAGTTTAGGGACATTCGAAATCGAATGTTCCGTAACAGGATAATAGTTAATTTATTGAAAAATATTTAAAAAAAGGCCAACAGAAAGCGGCATTTTATAAGAAGAAGAAAAATGTAGAGAAAATTATTGATCATGCTTTTGAAATTAAGCGAAAGTTGTTTATTTTGGTAATCAATAGAATTAGGAAACTAAGCAAGGTAATTTCTGATTTCAAAACAAAAAGTAGATGGAAGAGAGTAGTAAATCGTACTAACTTTTGTGAAGTTTTTTCCGGAGAATGGATGCATAGTTCAAGTTGTGAGGCATTTTTTAATGAGGAGAGTTATTTTCAGGATAATGATTTGGTGTTTGCAGTTGACACCAGTGGTCGAGCTTATGAAGTGAAGGATGGTTGTCCAGTTGAAAAAGAACAACTTGTGACAACAGAGACAGAAGAGGCGCTAAGTGATGAGGTTTTAGGAAGACGTCCTAAGGGTCCTGTGTACATTTGGAAGTGTAGTTCTATTTGCAGTGTGCGACAGGTTTCCATCAATTTCCTTTGTGATTTTATATGGACATTTAATAAGAAAAGTTTGAAGCAGAAAATGAAGTTGTTGCAAGATTTAGATCCTTGCAGAGTGAGACAAATGACAGGTTTGCGTGGTCATTCACTGGCTTGTCTTTCCAGGAGAGTATGCCAGAGTGTTTTTCATCATTTCAGGATGCTAGCAGTGCATCATAATAAAGTGAGAAAATTAGTGAGAATGTTGTATTATGCTAAGAGTCCAGCAATTATGCTTAAACAATTATGTGCTGCTCTTTTGCATGGTTCTGAAATAGATGTGAAGAATATTTGTGAAGAAATTGAGTTTTGTTACTTTGGTAGTAGAGATGAGAATGTTCAAATTGACCCAGAAGTAGAGGGTTATGTTGAAGATAATATACAGGTTTCTAGTTCAGATAATTTTCAGAAGGAAATTGCCACGTTTCAGATGAAATCAAGTGAGAGGCCTAATTTCACTTGTGTATGTTGTCGACGCACTTATTATAAGAATCAGACTAAGTTAGTGGATTTATATGCAAAAACTGAAAGGGAAAATAATAGTGAATGGAAGGATTTTGCCACATACTTGATGGTAGAAAATTGTTTTGATTTGGGAGTGGACCAACGTGTGTGTACTTATTGTTGTAATAAATTAAATCAAAACCAGATGCCTGCTAGGGCAGTTCATAATAATCTGGAATTGGTTGAGATTCCTTCAGAATTGAAGGATTTAAATACTTATGAATCTATTTTGATTCAAAGTATCCATCCCTTTCAGGCTATTGTAAGAATGGAGCCAAAGACAGGGAAGTTGCCTCCAACAGATTTACAGAGAGGATTAAAGGGAAGAGTTGTTTATTTGCCTCTAGATTTGAACAAAAACATTAACACAATTGGAGTTGAGAAAGCGGAAGAGGAACCTCTGGTTATCTTGGTTAATGGGGTTCCGACAAAGAATAAGAAAATATGGCAAGATTTAGTGGATGTTAGGAAAGTGAAAAATGCAACTTTGTATTTGAAGAAAAATAATAAGTACTATAAGAATGTATATGTTGCAGAAGAGGAAGTAAGTGATGAAGAGGATAGCGTTTTGTGTGATGGCCAAATTGAGAAAGTAGAGGTGTCTAATAGTGAAGAAATATATGAACATTATAGTGTTCATCCTTTGCATTCCAAGGAAGTCATGGGGAATGCTATTGAGTTGTTTCAAATGAAACAAGCCAAAGGGAGTCCCATTAGTGTTTGGGAGGAAAGTTTGGAAGCTCGGTGTTTCCCACAGCTATTTCCCACAGGTCAAGGAAGAAGATATGATGAGCGACCTCATCAAATTCCTGCGTCTGAATACCGGACTTTACGATTGTATGCAGAAGATCCTAGGTTTCGTCAATGCATTCCCTATTTGTTTCATCTCCTGTTTGAAAGCGATCTGTCAGGACTGTCATATGCAGTGAACCACATTTTAAAAAGTGGTATACAGATGCGAAATATCTCGGCAAGTGATTTTATGCATAAAATCAATGTCCAAGACAATATTTTGGATTCTCACTTAATTAATCTCATGGCGTGTCAGCGTGGTACTAATGAGTACTGGTACCGTCGTCATGGTGATTTAAAATGTATGCTGAGGAACTTAGGAACTCCAACATGGTTCCTCACTCTGAGCTGTGCCGAGTATGGCTGGGAAGACTTACTTGAATTTCTACGAGAGGCAAATGGAAATATTGAAAACATTGAATTCAAGACACCTGGAGAACTGTGTTCTTTGGATCCAGTGAATGTATGCAGGTACTTCAATCATAGATTTGAAGCTATGATGTCTTTCATCACAAATAAGAAGAATCCACCTCTTGGAGAGGTGTTGGATTTCTTCTGGAGAAAGGAGTACCAAGCAAGAGGTGCCCCTCATATACATATGTTGTTGTGGATCAAGGATGCACCTAAATTTGGAACAGATCCGGATGACTTAGTGATGAATTTCATAGAACAGTATTCTACGTGTGCTGTTCCAAACGCAACGGAGAAGAAAAGCCTAAGAGAACAAGTTCTACGTTTCCAAAGCCATCGTTGTGGAAAGTACTGTCGTCGTAAATTCAGAAACAAGGACAAGTTCTACACCAAATGTCGTTTCAACTTTCCACGACCGGTGATTTCTAAAGGAAGAGTGAACAGTTTGATGTCTTCGCTGCGACATAATGTGACGAGGAAATCACCCAAGAATACATACAATTTGAAAAGGAATGAAGAGTCCAAGTACATCAATGACTACAACCCAGTGATTTTGTCCATGTGGAATGCTAACATGGATATACAGTTTGTGGCTGACAACTGTATGGCTGTGGCTCGGTATGTGACATCTTACATCACCAAAAAAGAAAAGACAGAACTGAAGGATATGTGGGAGGACATTTCCCATGAAAAGAGCCTCAGCAAGAAGTTGTACAGTTTCAGTCTGAAGATGTTGTCGCATCGAGAAATCGGAGCTTACGAATGTTCTGATCGATTGTCTTCAGCAAGTCTCTATGCCAAATCCAGGAGTATCGTTTGGGCGAGTCTTGGTCTTGCTGCAACGCGAAATCGAGTTCTAAAACCTGTCCGGGAAATTGAGTATTTGGCAGAAAAGGAACCAAACAGTACCGACATTTTGAAGACCAACATGTTGGATACATATTATCCAAATCGAAGCAGTCACCTTGAGAATGTTTGTCTATATGAGGTTCTACAAAATTATATATTCAAGAGGAACATCAAAGAAGATATTGAGAAAGGAGTGTATGCTGTAATTGGAAGTGAGGGATGCCTGGTCAAGCAAAGAAAATGCCAATTAGTAAACCATCGAAAATTGAGTGGTGAATCTCCAGAAAAAAAGGAGTTTTTCTATTTAGCACTTTTGCAACTTTTCAAGCCTTGGCGTGCAGAAGAGGAACTGCTTGGAGATTTCCTCTGTTACGAAGACTCTTTCAATGCAGCCAAGGAGTCCATAGAATGTCCTGCTTTTCCTAAATATCAAGAAATGCTAACTTTGGAAATTGAGCAGGAAGCAACGATTGCAGCCGAGATTGCCAGAGACAGTTCTCAGGACAGTCAGAGTTCTGTTTCATTGAGTCAAGATCCACTTGGAGGACCTATTATCGAAAATGAAGCTGCCACTGCTATGAATGAAGTGGAAAGAGCCATGGCACATGCTCAGGAGGATTCAGTTAACTTAGAAGACTTGGAAAAACAACTCAACGTTGAGCAGAGGAAAATATATGATGAAGTTACCAAGGAAATTGAGCACGGATTAAGTCATGAGAAGAAAGAGTGCTCATGTACATCGTTGAAGCCTGTCCGACTGTACGTGAGTGGAGAAGCGGGAACTGGAAAAAGTTTCCTCATTAAAGCAATTTCTTGTTATTTGCAGGAAAGGACTGAGTCATCGCTGTCTTGTGTTGTCACCGCTCCTACTGGACTGGCAGCTCATAACACTAAAGGTATTACTTTGCATCGTCTACTGATGCTGCCAGTGGAGCATGACAACAAATTACAAAACCACAAGTTATCTGGGGATGCTTGCTGTGAAGTTTCAAGAGTCTTGAGGAAAATGAAACTACTTATCATTGACGAAGTAAGCATGGTTTCCAATGTCATGCTTGCCTTTGTGCATTTGAGAATGCAAGAAGTACTTAAAACTGAATATGATGTGTTATTTGGTGGCAAACACATCATTGTTTTCGGAGATCTTCTGCAGCTGACACCTGTAAATGGTCAACCTGTGTTCAAAATACTCACGCATGAAGATACCAGGAAGTGCCTAGGGAGCATTGGCAACGTCAATATATGGTTAAACTTCAATTATGCTGAACTGCATGAAAATATGCGTCAGGCAAAGGATGAAGATTACAAGAATATTCTACAAGATATTAGAATTGGAAAAGTGACCGAGCATGGGAAAGAAGCTTTAAATGCACGATTACTTTCAAATTTATATCCCGAACAAGAGATTGTGGCTGAGAATATTTTTCAGAAAATTACTGAGAAGAAATCCGGGATATGTTTGATGCCAACTCTTGCAGAATGTGCCATCTTCAACAACAAAATGTTGAATTTAGAAAAGCAAGAGATTGTGAAACTTGAAGCTATCGACAAAATAGAGCATATGGGATCAACAATTATTTTGTCAGACAATTTGAAATCAAAATTGGATTCATTAGAGAAGACTATATCTAAAACAGCGGGTTTTGAAAAGACTTTGAATGTGTGTTTAAATTGCCGAATCATTTTGAGAAGGAATTTACATGTAGAAAGAGGTCTGGTAAATGGATCAATGGGTAATGTTGTTGATTTTGAGAAATACAGAAATAGAGATGGAATAGAATTTTTAAAAATTAAATTTGATGGCATTGAGGAAGTACAGCTAATTGGTCGTTGTTCTGCTAGGTTTTTGCTTGTTAAAGACTTATATGTTCGCCGTAAACAGTTTCCTGTTTGCTTGGCATATGCGGTGACAATCCATAAATCGCAAGGTTTAAGTGTAGACAGTGCATTGGTGAATATTGGCAGTTCTGTGTTCAAGGAGGGTATGGCATATGTGGCATTGTCACGAGTTAGAACTTTATCGGGATTGTACTTGATTGACTGTGATGTCACTAACATTTGTGCGGATCTAGATTGTGTTAAGGAATACAATAGGTTAAGAAGAGAGTATGCGCCACATTTGCCTCAATATCCTTTGTTTGAGAAACGTGTGGTAGGCCGGAAACGTAGAAATATCAGTAATAGTAGGGAGGTTGTTGCAAAAAGACTAAAAGTCAATGAACCGAAAATTGTTAGCAGAAAGAAAGTGGATTCTGTTGAAGATGTTGTCGGTTTTCAATTTGAAAACAGTTCTGGTGTCAACTGCTATGCAAATGTAGTGGTTAATGTTCTCTTTTCACTAGAGAGTTTAAAAGAACAGATTCTGTTGAATTCAGAACAAATTTTATGCTGTTTGTTGAATTCTGTTTTCGAGAAATGTAGCACTGATCGAACAAAAGTAGAAAGTGTGTCTGAAGTTCGTTATCTGTTAGATGAATGTTCAGGTCAAACAGACTTCTCTGAAAATAATCAGCAAGATTGTCAGGAGTTTTTAATGTATATGCTTGATGTATTGCAAGATGAGGGTGTAGATGTAGATCACCTGTTTGGGCTTTCTTATCAATGGCAGCATGACTGCGAGAACTGTATGGTATCAAGTACTACTAGTGTAGACTCAGAAAGATTTATATATTTAACTTTGCCAGACAGTAAATCAGTGTCCTTTAATAAGCTAGTAAATGCAGGGGATCACAACATGGAGTGTAGCCAATGTAAATGTGATATGATGTCAACATTATTTATACGTAGATATGGCCAGTATGTCATTTTAATGATCCAACGATGTAAGCCTGATGGATCAAAATTGTCAACTTTAATAAAAAAATTTGTGGCTTCTCAGCTGTCAATATCAGGGAGGACTTTTGTAACTGTAGCAATTATCTACCACGATGGTCCTTCAACAACATCAGGACATTATACAGCTTACTTAAAGTCTCGAAACGGCTGGTCATTCTGCAATGATTCTGTTGTAACTTTCAAAAAAAAATTGCCGTTTGACCTTAAAAATTCTTACCTGGTATTTTTAAAACCAAAATTTTAAAGAAAGAATTTTGGGATTTCCTGTGAGGAATTGGAAATTGTTCATCAAGTAGAGGGAATGTAAGTCTGCAATGCTGTCTAGATTATTGGTCCAAAACTTTTAATTATAATGTCAATTTTAAAATCCAACTATATAAACCTGATGCAAGTAAGTCTGCTTCATAGTAAGCAGTATCAGTGTCATAGGAAAAGGAGAACATGAGTGACAAAGAAGAGTAAGATATTAGTAGTCCAGGATTGTGAAAATAATCTCAAATGTTTTCTTTTTGAAAGATGCGAAAATAGAAAATGACGGGATTTGATTGGAAGAATTACAAGAGTTGCGAATCGCTGCAACATGATTTGGCCTAGTGGAAACATGTGATAGAATGTGAGAAGTCTTTTCTTGTATGTAACATATTTTTCGAAATGATGGAGGTTTTCTTTCAGAAAGTGGCGGGCTGAAAATATTTATAGCACAACAGAGTGGACGCTCTTCATAGGAGATCCTTCGACGTCATTGAAAGTAAGTTAATTTTAAGGAGTTTTGAAATCAGATTTCTTAGGTTGTATGGGTTTTTTAAACACAATCATTTTGATTGTGTTTTTTTTTCCCCGCTGTTACATGATGAATACCTTCAAATCACTGATTTAAGTGAAATTTGATACATTCTGAGAACAGCAAAAATAAACCATTTAACATGTATAATTAATGTTCTGCTTTTTGTACTTATGATATACATTTAGAAATGTGAGGTAGATATGGAAAAACTGAGTCTTCTGTAAGTGTCAATTCTAATGCTTACAGTGCTGTACTTCTGGGTACTGTTTTTTTTGAAAAAAAAGAAATAGGCCTCACCTCTAAGAAAGCTCTTGAAAGCACACATCTTATTTGCATCCTGAAACAATCATTTAAAATGTTAGACACAATTTTATGATGGTTTTACATCTCTTTTGCGCTGGTATTGCATCACTATTGTGAGACATAAGCAATGCAAAAGAAGCATCATGTTTTAAAATAGGCCTCATTTCATCAGCATGAAGATACTGTTTGTTTAAAATAAATATCTTTAGGATTGTGTACGGGTCGTAGAGAAGTAGAAGTTTCTGTAAGTGTCAAAGTTGTTTAAAAACTGTTTCTTCTTGAACCTTTTCCCTTCTTTTTTCTAATTTTTAAATACATGTTTTAATATTTTTGGAAATGTTTGTTCTCTCTTTTACAGATTAAATGTATGAAAAATTTTCTTTAAAAGTTAACAAGAATTATAAGGTAAATGTTTTCTACTTTTTTAACCCGCATTCCACTGCTGATGATGTCACTGACTATGTTATGAATGATGTAATAAGTGGGCATGTTTTACTACAATGGTAGATCTTCACATCTATTATCTCCTCTGTATTCTTCAACAAGCATAAATTTGATATGCAACCCAGAGTACAGTTCACCTTAAACAAACTTTTAGAGAGGACACACCTTATCGTCACCATCAATCAATCATTTAATCTATCACATTTAACATCTATTAGTTCTACTGCTTCATTTCTTTAATCTTTACTTTCCTGTGTTTGCTACTTCTCTCATTCCTTTCTCTATTACTTAATTTTTCTACTCCTTCCAGTATTTTTCTCACTCCCTCTCTTCTCATACTTCTTCATTATTATTCACTAATTCTGTCTCTATTAATGTTACTGTTTCTGAATGATCTCCAAAAATTTTTAAAACAAGAACAGTAAGTATAAGGATAGGAAAAGACATTTATGTTACAAGAAAGACAGCTATAGGAAGTAAACAAAAAAAACTGTTACTCGCAATCCACTGCTGATGATGTCACTGACCATGTCAAAAATTATGTAATATATGACATGATCAGAAGTGAATTGCGGGTAACAGTATCTTTTCTTTACTCCCTATAGCTGTCTTTTTTGTAACATAACTGTCTGTTTCCTTTCCTTATACTTACTGTTCTTTTTTTAAAACATTTTTTTTTGGTTCGCTCAAAGTTCGCGTACCGGAGTGCGAACTGGGAGCGAACTAATAGAAATAGAGCTTGGCAGAGTTCAAAGAATTCTACCAATTTTTTTTAATAATGGGGAGGTAGTTCTGAAAAGAACTTTTTTTTTGTTTTTGTTGTTTTAAATTTTTTTATTAGTTTTCTGAACATTTTTTATATTTTTTTGTTTTTTTCTGAACATTTTGTATTTTTTTTTATTTTTGGGGGGGAGGGGGGAAACAAAAATGATTCATCGAAGAGGGCTCAACAGGAGCAACAAAAAAAAGAAGAATGTATTTTTGGGGGCGTTTTGGACATACATGATTTTTGATGGCTCTTATTATAAGAGTTATGCTACTTTCGCGGTAGCATAATATTTGATTGCACCTCACACAAACTTGTTTCACTTCCCCCATGTCCATTTGAATATTTGGGATCAACTCCCTTGCTTCAGGTCCCGAAACTTCTGGCACGACCGATCTTCTGGCTATTGCTGGGGAATTCTGTTGTTCGTCCCGAAGCTGAGCAGCAACATAGTTATTTGGGTGCCACCTGCTCATGTGCCTGTGCATAGTGAAATTCCCATAACTATATTTTTTGTCCGTGCCTCTAGAAAGACGATCATCACAGATACGGCAAAAGACATACCTGGCGTTCACTTTCTTTTGCCCTGGTGGAAATTTAAAAAATTGCCAAATGAAATTTTCCTTCCTGTTGTACCTCCTGGGCTCCTCTGGCAAATATTCAGGCTCTTCCTCCTCTTCCTGATCTTCCTCTTCTTGAAAGATTGGTTGAGTTGGTGGTCCTTTCTTTCCATGAGGAGGTGGAGGTGGTGGTGGGGGAACACTACCAGAAGCAACAACAGAAGCCATTACTCTGGATTGTACAAAGGTCTTTCTCTCACCAAGATGAAAGTCAGAGTGAGGAAAGAAGGAGGGGTTTTCATCATTTGGGAAAAGCCAAAGTTCTAAACCAATGAAAAGTGTTAATTTTAGATCACATGACCTAGTATTACATCATTAGGAAACCAAAAGTGAAATGAACCAATGAAAAGTGTTATTACCGAGTCACATGACCTGGTGTGTTTACGTTTCGCGCTTTGCGCCGCTTTCAGTCCGCTTCCGGGTCCGCTAACTTGGCGCGTCCGAGGACGTATTACGCGACAACGCAAAACGTCATTCTAACGTAACAGTTACGCTGAAAGAACGTTTACCGGTTCGCGGACTAGGAGCGACTTTAAAATGAGCTAACGGAAAGCTGACCGGTTCGCGAACTGGGAGCGGAACAAAAAAATATTTTTTAAAAACATGTATTAAAAACATGTAAAATATATTTAAAGATTTAAAAAAGAATAGATTTTACAGCTACAGATATTAGCTTTCAAAAAACCATTGAAATTCAATGAAAAAACCATAGGTTATAGTCCATATATAGTTAGGAATTTGCCTTTACAAAACCTTGAAAATTCAATGTAAAAACCATTGGTTATAGAACATATATAGTTAGGAATTTGCATTTACAAAACCTTATTTTACTCGCATAAAACCATTGAAATTCCATATATAGTTAGATGCGCTAACTATATATCGCGCACCCGCAATCCACTGCTGATGATGTCACATATTACATCATTCATGACATGGTCAGTGACATCACTGATGACATCACTGATGACATCTCAAATGACATCACTGATGACATCACTGATGACATCACTGATGACATCTCATTTGACATCACTGGTGACATTACTCATGATATCATTCATGTGATAATACAATGAACCTCTTCAGACTCTAATATAACCTTAGATACAATCAGTGTAAACAGACACTCACAGACTGTCACTCATCCATGGAGTTACTCACACAACTAGTCAGTCATGCAAACAATCAATCACACCTCCATTTCCTGAACTATACAGTTATACAAACTTTACTTATTCAAATATGTACTAACACATATTTTCTCTCTTATACAATCCCTGATACAAGTTCACAATGATCCATACAGCCACTCACACATTCACTGGCTCTTATGCACAGTTGTTTATATATGTCAACTCTCACATGTACTGTCTTTTACATATGTACTTACTTTGACATGTAGCACTGAGATATCCATTCACTCACCAATACACTCATACACACAGTCAACCACCCATACAGTTGTTTCCACATGCAGTTTTGAACCCATACATCTAGTGAATCAGCTGTTCACACATCTATGCACAGAGTCACACACCTCCCAGCCACTCACACACATACTCAGTCTCCCATACAAATAATCGGGCAACCAATCAATAACCCATATAGTTACTCATATACCTACTGATCAACACATGCAGCAGTTTACAGAACAACAGATATAATGATGCACAAATTAATACAGTTTAATCACTAACCCATGCACTCAGTGAGACACATTTAATCACTCCCTCATACAATCAGTCATGCACCTACTAAATCCTTCATCCAGACATTTATACATCCACTCATTCTTCAATATGTGAGACATATTTTAACTTTACAGAAACATACAGTCACTGGGTGTTGTCATCAGTGATGTCATCAGTGATGTCATTTGAGATGTCATCAGTGATGTCATCAGTGATGTCACTGACCATGTCATGAATGATGTAATATGTGACATCATCAGCAGTGGATTGCGGGTGCGCGATATATAGTTAGCGCATCTAACTATATATGGAATTTCAATGGTTTTATGCGAGTAAAATAAGGTTTTGTAAATGCAAATTCCTAACTATATATGTTCTATAACCAATGGTTTTTACATTGAATTTTCAAGGTTTTGTAAAGGCAAATTCCTAACTATATATGGACTATAACCTATGGTTTTTTCATTGAATATATTTATATATATATATATTTATATTTGGATATATACATATCTATATATATATATATATATATATACATATATATATATATATTTATATATATATATATTTATATTACCTACTGGCGATAGCCAGTAGGTATATATAGTTAGGATTTTTTTCCTATGGGATTTTTGAAAATTCTATGTCGAATAACTTTGGCGTTTGAGGACAGAATTGGCTGAAATTTTCAGGAAAATGGAACATTTTGTTTCTGAGCAGCCCCTGAAAATTTGGGGGGGTTTCGTCAAGGGGGGGCCGAGAAAAAAGGGGGGTCCCAAAACGTGTTTTTCCCATGCAATTTTCCGTAGGGCGGTTGGCCTCACTTTTAGCCTGAATGGCTGAATGGATTTACACCAAACTTGGCAAAATTGTAGGGACTGGTAGCCCGATGTGCCTTTGCTATGTCTCAAGATATAGGCTCCAGTGGTTTTTACGAAAATTAACTTTGAAAAATATATATTGGGCTACTTTGGGCTATATATATGTTGGAGCCCAAATGTAGCCCAATGTAGCCCAATGTAGCCCAAAGATGGCCACCAGAGACAAAAAAAACAAATGTAGCCCAAATATCAGCCAGATGTAGCCCAACTATAGCCCAATGACAGAATGTCCCAGAGTGTTCTAAAGAACAACTAGAGTGCTAACAGTCCTACTTATTACAAAGGTATGGCACACCTGAAGCCATCTTGATTGGAATAAAGTGGTAACTCTTAAAACATTTAATTTAAAAAGGAACAAAATGAGGGGGTTCATTTTGCCATAGAAAGTATGATTAGCGAATATATGACGAAATCCCGCATACCATCAGTCCGCAAAAAAAATCCCGCATGTACTATTAGGCCGCAAATTAAAATAACGAAAACTTTTAGAACGAATATGCCTTTAGCATACACTAAACAACTAAACTACCCTAAACCCTAAAACACTACCCCCAGCATGACCCTACACTACACAAACAGTACAACACTACCCTAAACCCTAAAACACTACCCCCAGAATGACCCTACACTACGCAAACACTACAACACTACCCAAAACCCTAAAACACTACACCCCAGCATGACCCTACACTACGCAAACACTACAACACTACCCTAAACCCTAAAACACTACCCCCAGCATGACCCTACACTACACAAACACTACAACACAACCCTAAACCCTAAAACACTACCCCCAGCATGACCCTACACTACGCAAACACTACAACACAACCCTAAACCCTAAAACACTACCCCCAGCATGACCCTACACTACGCAAACACTACAACACTACCCTAAACCCTAAAACACTACCCCCAGCATGACCCTACACTACGCAAACACTACAACACTACCCAAAACCCTAAAACACTACACCCCAGCATGACCCTACACTACGCAAACACTACAACACTACCCTAAACCCTAAAACACTACCCCTAGCAGGACCCTACACTACGCAAACACTGCAACACTACCCAATACCCTAAAACACTACACCCCAGCATGACCCTACACTACGCAAACACTGCAACACTACCCTAAACCCTAAAACACTACCCCCAGCATGACCCTACACTACGCAAACACTACAACACTACCCTAAACCCTAAAACACTACCCCCAGCATGACCCTACACTACGCAAACACTACAACACTACCCTAAACCCTAAAACACTACCCCCAGCATGACCCTACACTACGCAAACACTACAACCTGCCCTTCATTCGATCTGGAGATAGAGAAATCAGAAGAGGTTTTCTCCGAATGGCTACTTCTGGCAGCTGAAGTTCATGCCCCCTGTGTTAATTTTTCCCGCTCTCGCCCCAATGATGCTCACAGGTGGTTTACATCTCACCTAAAAGCCCTCAAACTTAAAGTCCGTCAAATGGAGCGCAAATGGCGCATAGCCTACTTAGAACATGACAGAGCCAACTTTCGTAAAGCCTGCAGGGAATACCAAAATCTCATCCTCAAATGCAAAACTGACTACTTTTCAGATAAAATTCTCAAGGCCCAAAATAAGTCAAAAGAGTTGTTCAACATAGTGGAAAATCTCAGCTCTAGCGACAGAACTTCTCTTCCTATGGTTCCCACCCAAGAACTCTGCAACACACTTAACACTTTTTTCTATGACAAAATTTGCACGATCAAGCAAAGTATTCCTACCACTCAGCCCCCTCTTTTGTTTGCTGACACTTGGTTCAACCCCACCACCTTAGATTCCTACCCCCTCATAGACAATATCAAGTTACTCAAATTATTAACCAAAGTTAAAACTGGCTCCCCTGATGACATTTGCCCCCCTCACATCTTGAAAGAAGTGGGCACCAATCTCCCTCTGTGCTTACTCTCTTTATTGAATGGGTCACTTGTACAGGGCAAAGTTCCAGCCAACATGAAAAAAGCTCTTCTCGTTCCCCTCATAAAAAAGGCAGGTGCCAACCCGCTAGAGCCCATCAACTATAGACCCATATTGTTGTTGCCATACTGCGCCAAACTGCTGGAGTCTCACGTGTGCGAGACTATCTCCAGCTTCTTGGAAAAATCTGAGTATTTGGCACCGAATCAAGCAGGGTTCCGTCCTTGCCACTCTACCGAGGCGGTCATCCTCTCGGTGTTAAATACATTGAGGCGGAATGCAGATGCAGGAATCCATCAGGCGCTTGTGTTACTGGACCTCTCTGCTGCGTTCGACACGGTCGACCATACCATCTTGGTCGACCGTGTCGAGCAGGCAGGTCTCAGGGGCCCCGCGTTGAGCTGGATCCGCTCGTTCATCTCGGGCCGCACACAATCGGTCAGACTGGGCTCCTTCTCCGCCCCCACTATACCCACCACCTGCGGGGTACCACAAGGTTCCTCGTTATCTCCCCTTCTCTTTAATGTCTACCTACGCCCTCTCTTGCACTCCCTGCGGAACGTTAATGTAACCATCTTTAACTACGCGGATGATTTGCAGCTCATCTTCCCTCTTAACAACATGGACTCAGTGGACGAATTCCAAAGAACTATGTCCCACATATTGAGTTGGATGAGCTGCAATCATCTGAAGCTCAACCCGGGCAAGACCGAGCTGGTCCTGCCCGGACAGAGCTCACTTAGTTGGAATTCCAACTTCTGGCCCACTAACATGGGAGCGCCTCCCACTAAGTCGTCCGTGGTTAAAAGCCTAGGCATCTTCATCAGCGAGGATCTCTCGCTAAAAAGACAGGTTGGAGCGGTGGTATCCTCCAGCATCTTTCAACTGAAGAAAATTAGGAAAATTGCTCGTTTCTTCTCTTCAGCAGCCCTTACACAGATCGTTCTCTCCTTGGTTCTGTCCAGGCCGGATTTCTCTAACAGCCTTTACCTTGGCCTCCAAACTGGTGAGCTTAAGCGCCTCCAGCTTGTCCAGAACCAAGCCGCCAGGCTCCTTCTGAATATTCCCAGGAGACAATCCATCAGACCTGGCCTCAAGCAGCTACATTGGTTACCAGTCGAGCAACGTGTGGCCTTCAAAGCTGGGTGTGTTCTGTTCCGGTCTCTGAACGACTCTGGCCCTTCATTTATCAGAGATCTGTTCAAAAAATACTGCCCCGCCCGTCACCTCCGATCCACCTATAAATCACTTCTGATTGTTCCTCCATTCAAAAGGAAACGCCTCGGAGGCAGCTGCTTCGACCACCAAGCTGCGGTTCTTTGGAATTCTTTTCCTCTCCATTTAAAACAGAACGATAACATCCTCAGCTTCAGACAATCCTTAAAAACCTGGCTGTTTTCTCAAGCTTACTACTGATAGCACCGCTTTATTCCTTGACTGCATTGCCTGGTTCCTCCTACAGCGCCATGAAGCCTCCGGGCGTACGAGCGCTTAACAAATCCCAACTAACATTAACATTAACATTAACATTAACATTAACAACACTACCCTAAACCCTAAAACACTACCCCCAGCATGACCCTACACTACGCAAACACTACAACACTACCCAAAACCCTAAAACACTACCCCCAGCATGACTCTACACTACGCAAACACTACAACACTACCCAAAACCCTAAAACACTACCCCCCAGCATGACCCTACACTACGCAAACACTACAACACTACCCAAAACCCTAAAACACTACCCCCAGCATGACCCTACACTACGCAAACACTACAACACTACCCAAAACCCTAAAACACTACCCCCAGCATGACCCTTCACTACGCAAACACTACAACACTACCCAAAACCCTAAAACACTACACCCCAGCATGACCCTACACTACGCAAACACTACAACACTACCCAAAACCCTAAAACACTACCCCCAGAATGACCCTACACTACGCAAACACTACAACACTACCCTAAACCCTAAAACACTACCCCCAGCATGACCCTACACTACGCAAACACTACAACACTACCCAAAACCCTAAAACACTACCCCCAGCATGACCCTAAACAAGCAAACACTACAACACTACCCAAAACCCTAAAACACTACCCCCCAGCATGACCCTACACTACGCAAACACTACAACACTACCCAAAACCCTAAAACACTACCCCCAGCATGACCCTACACTACGCAAACACTACAACACTACCCAAAACCCTAAAACACTACCCCCAGCATGACCCTTCACTACGCAAACACTACAACACTACCCAAAACCCTAAAACACTACACCCCAGCATCACCCTACACTACGCAAACACTACAACACTACCCAAAACCCTAAAACACTACACCCCAGCATGACCCTACACTAGGCAAACACTACAACACTACCCAAAACCCTAAAACACTACCCCCAGCATGACCCTACACTACGCAAACACTACAACACTACCCAAAACCCTAAAACACTACCCCCAGCATGACCCTACACTACGCAAACACTACAACACTACCCTAAACCCTAAAATACTACACCCCAGCATGACCCTACACTACGCAAACACTACAACACTACCCAAAAACCCTAAAACACTACCCCCAGCATGACCCTACACTACGCAAACACTACAACACTATCCTAAACCCTAAAACACTACGCCCAGCATGACCCTACACTACACTAACACTACAACACTACCCTAAACCCTAAAACACTAGCCCCAGCATGACCCTACACTACGCAAACACTACAACACAACCCTAAACCCTAAAACACTACCCCCAGCATGACCCTACACTACGCAAACACTACAACACTACCCTAAACCCTAAAACACTACCCCCAGCATGACCCTACACTACGCAAACACTACAACACAACCCTAAACCCTAAAACACTACCCCCAGCATGACCCTACACTAAACAACATCCACAACTCTACACTAACACAACACTACACTACACAACACTACACTACACTACACAATCACTAACCCACGAAAAAATTAACACAAACCCACTTACCTCTCTCGTCATCGTGGTTTTCACAACGCAAATGCATTTACCATACATGCCTTTAAAACGTAATTCTTTGTAAAGGCATGCGCGATAAATGCACATGCGTTTTGAAAAAATGCGGGATAATGGTATGCGAGGTCAATGACCTTGCGGGATAATGGTATGCAGACTGAAAGTCTGCGGGATAAAAAATGCGGGAAAATGGCTGCAAACCATGATTAGCAGCAGACTTCCCTGGTGAGCACTAGCTTTACTACAGTGATCTAATGAGCAACTAGAGTGCTAACATTCAGAATTTATGGCAAATGTGTGAAACATCTGAATGCCTTCTTGATAGAACCAAAGTAAACAAGCATTGAAAATGCAATAGATCTCGCCCTCGTTTAAGTTAAAGCCATTCTGTTTGTAATGAGGTGGCTTTTTAGCTTTGCTTTTATTAGTGTTTTTAAAACTTTCATGTAAATAACATGCATATGTATGCATATATGTATATGTATGCATGCATTTATATTTAAATAGATATGCAGATTATATATGTTTATATATGTATATTACCTACTGGCGATAGCCAGTGGGTATATATAGTTAGGATTTTTTCTCTATGGGATTTCTGAAAATTCTATGTCTAATAACTTTGGCGTTTGTGGACGGAATTGGCTGAAATTCTCAGGAAAATGGCACATTTTGTTTCTGAGCAGCCCCTGAAAATTTGGGGGGGTTTCGTCAAGGGGGGGGCCGAGAAACAAGGGGGGTCCCAAAACACGTTTTTCCCATTCATTTTTCCATAGGGCGGTTGGACTCACTTTTAGCTCGAACGGCTGAATAGATTTACATGAAACTTGGCAAAATTGTAGATATGGTTTGCCCGACGTGCCTCTGCTATGTCTCAATATATGTGCTCCAGTGGATTTTGAGAAATTAACGTTTAAAAAAATATATATATCTGTGACAGCGCTCCGGTTAGCGCCCCGGTTTGCGTACCTGACGCGTAACGGAACTTCGCGAAGCGAAGCTGATTGGCTCTCCGGTGTCTGTCAACATTCTAAACAGTCCGGAGCGGCCGCCATCTTGTCTCTCGGTACGATCGAGAGACAAGATGTGGTGAAAAACGAAGGGGGAAATGAAGGAAAGGGGGCAAGGTAGACCACTCCTGACCCCCTAGGATTGATGAGGGGGATGTTAAAGTGCCCCGCAGGGCAAAAAAATAAAATAATAATTTTTTGCGATTTTACACCGTAGAGGCGCGTCCCGGTACGCGAACCGGGCAGCTCACCGGGCAGCTCACCGGGCAGCTAACCGGCAGCGTAGCTGTCAACATTGTACACAGTCCGGAGCGGCCGCCATCTTGTCTCTCTGTAGGTTCGAGAGACAAGATGTGGTGAAAAAAGAAGGGGGAAATGAAGGAAAGGGGGCAAGGTAAACCCCTCCTGACCCCCTAGGATTGATGAGGGGGATATTAAAGTCCCCCGCGATTTTTCGCGGTAGAGGCGCTTCCCGGTACGCGAACCGGGCAGCTAACCGGCAGCGTAACGGGAGTCCGCCATCTTGTGTTTTTGGAGCGTCCGGTTCGCGTACCGGGTAGCGTCCCGGTAAGCGTAACAAGGGGAAAACCAAGAGAAACAGTAAAAAAAAAATTAAGGGAATAGATTTCCAGCAAACTTGACAAAATTGTAGGGACTGTTTGTTTGATGTACCTTTGCAAGGCCTCAAGATATGTGCACGTGTGGATTTTGTCTAATTAAGGTTAAAAAAAATATATATATATCTGTAAGCGTGCTCCGGCACGCTTACGTTACAGGTTTTGTTTGCGCTGCAGAGCCGATACGTCACGGTTATGCGACGCGTCATGAGGCGTCTCACGTGGCTACGTGATACGTCACGTAATAAAGAATATATTTTACAGCTATAGATATTAGCTTTTAAAAAACCAATGAAATTCACTGAAAAAACCATAGGTTAAAGACCATATATAGTTAGGAATTTGCATTTACAAAACCTTGAAAATTCACTGAAAAAACCATAGGTTAGAGACCATATATAGTTAGCTGGACATTTTATTGACATAAAACCAATGAAATTCCATATATAGTTAGTTGCACTAACTATATATCGCGCACCCGCAATCCACTGCTGATGATGTCACATATTACATCATTCATGACATGGTCAGTGACATCACTGATGACATCACTGATGACATCTCAAATGACATCACTGATGACATCACTGATGATATCTCAAATGACATCACTGATGACATCATGACACACCAATACCAGTTACTACATACGCACTCACTGATTCCTACATCTACACACACATTCACTCATTCACCCATACAATCACTCATACATACAGTCACTCATTATTACAACACTATCATATGCACTCATACACCTATGCAGACACTCACACACTGCCACTCATCCATGGAGTTACACACACATCTAGTCAGTCCTGTAAAGAATCAATCACACTTCCATTTCCTCATCTATACAGTTAAACACAGAACACCATACTTCAGTGACATCACTGATGACATCACTGATGACATCTCAAATGACATCACTGATGACATCTCAAATGACATCACTGATGACATCATGACACACCAATACCAGTTACTACATACGCACTCACTGATTCCTACGTCTACACACACATTCACTCATTCACCCATACAATCACTCATACATACAGTCACTCATTATTACAAGACTATCATATGCACTCATACACCTAGTCAGTCCTGTGAAGAATCAATCACACTTCGATTTCCTCATCTATACAGTTAAACAGAGAACACCATACTTTTCACACATATACTAACACATACTTACTCTCTTATACAATCACTGATACAAGTACACATTGATATGCAAAGAGTCACACACCTCCCAGCCAGCCACACACACACTCAGTCTTCCATACATCCACTCATTCTTCAATATGTAAAACATATTTAAACTTTACAAAAACACACAGACACTAGATGATGTCATCAGTGATGTCATTTGAGATGTCATCAGTGATGTCATCAGTGATGTCATTTGAGATGTCATCAGTGATGTCATCAGTGATGTCACTGACCATGTCATGAATGATGTAATATGTGACATCATCAGCAGTGGATTGCGGGTGCGCGATATATAGTTAGTGCAACTAACTATATATGGAATTTCATTGGTTTTATGTCAATAAAATGTCCAGCTAACTATATATGGTCTCTAACCTATGGTTTTTTCAGTGAATATATATATATATACACACACATATATATATATATATATATATATATATATATTTATATATATATATATATAGATATGTATATATCCAAATCCAGCACACGTGATCGCTTAGGACCCCTGCCGCTTCCAGTGGCGGGCCTAATATATATATATATTACCTACTGGCGGTCGCCAGTAGGTAGTTATAGGTAGGACCTATTAAGCATAGGAAATCCACAACATTTTATTGACAATAACTTTGGCGCCTATTGATGAATCTGCGTGACATTTTCCAAAGTTTTGGCCAGCTCAGTTCCGCTCCTTCCCTGTGAGTGGGGGCGATTGGTCAAGCGGGGGCTGAGAAAAAAGGGGGTCCCAAAATGCGTTTTCCCCATGCAATTTCTCATAGGACCTTTAGCCCCGGCTACAGCCCGAACGGCTGAACGGAATTACACCAAATTTGGCAAAGAGGTAGTCCTTAGTTCAGACTCGTGCCTTTTGCTTATTTGGTGTAAATCCATTCAGTAGTTTCTGAGAAAATGACAGTTAAAAGTACATATATATCTATGGGCTCGGAGGGTCCGCATACCCTACGAGGAGCCTGCACGCACCCTACCGTGCACAAGCTGCTTTTTAATAGGCTGTCAACACTCCAAATCAGTAAGTGTTGGCAGCTATCTTGTGCCTCGGTAAAACCGAGACACAAGAAACCAAACAAAATACACAAAAACATGAAAAGGGGGCAGGGTAGACATACCCTGACCCCCTAGGCCATTTTTGTGGAACAATTCCTCTGGATACGGAGGAATTGCCCAAAGGGCAAGTTGTCCCTTAATGACTTCGGATGGAAACTATCATAGCTAAGCAAAGAATTCCTTGCCATTGGCTTGCGGTACAGCTCAGACTGTAAGCTCCCACCTGATGCCGAGATTAGCAAGTCCAGAAATGCTAGTTGTTGTTTGTCAAACTCAATGGTAAACCTCAGATACTGATTTCTCTCATTTAACCAAGAGTGGAATTGGCGGAGTTCGTCTTCCGTTCCCCGCCATACGACAAAGATGTCGTCTATATACCTTTTCCATACTCGCAGACACTGAAGATGGGGGTTTGTGTCTGCGAGTACGTGTGTTTGTTCGAAGGTATGAACATACAAGTTAGCGAGACTAGGAGCAAAAACATGTGAGATATTATATGGCTAATCTCAGCATATATCGCTTTTAAAGAGCGACAGGCAAAAGTGTCCCCAACGAGGTTCTTTTCTCATATATGTCATCAGTACAGGTGACATATAAAGGGCTATGAGCATGTCCAAGTACCATGCGAGCGAAGGTACAGGACTAACCTTTTTTATTGAGCCACAAGGTTTTGGGGAATGTTTTTATACCCATACTCCCAGAATGAGGATTGGAATTGTTAACACACGTAAACGGGACCTACAACTCCCGACACGACCAGTGTGCCTACCCGCTTAGAGTGCCTGACGTCACCATGTATTAGGTGGGTCAGAATATGCGTGGCGCCGAGTGTGAACGGGCCCTAGGAACTACAACTCCAGACACTAACAGCGCGCCTACCAGCACTAGCGCGCCCGACGTCACCACGTAGTAGGTGTGTCAGAACAAGCGCGGCGCTGAATGCGGAAGAAGAACCAGGCATAAAAACCTCGCGGGTGCACCGAGTCGGTTCCTCCCTACGATAGAGCTTAGAGGGACGACCGGTGCACCGACGGAGAGGTGAGTCATTGTATGGGTCATGCGTGGACTGGCTATTATTGGCTCTTTAGTCTGAAGACTATCACGACCATTGTACGATAAAGAAATAACTTGACCAGGTGACGTTCCTAGGTATCTGTGGGTGTGTGACGCGGATGTGGCGCATGCTAAGACAGGTTTGACTAGGGATTATATATAGATGTAAATGCATCTTTTATTTATTGTTTTTTTATAGTGCGGTGCATCCACTACCTGAGCTCGTGCCAGGTGAGGTGGGGCTGTTCCTTCCCATCACGTGGGTGAGTGAATCTATACTTGTAAAACTCACTTAATATAGTGACTGTTGACCGACTCTGACGGTCCAAATGCTGGTCATTATTTGCCTATGACCAGTACATCCTACATAACTTTGTAATTCAGTGCATGTTATGTTGGCTAAATTGCATTTTTTGACACTGTACCTTTATATATAATATTTTCTTCCTAATGTTCTAGGATGAGAAGATGATCGCACATACACTCTCAGGTGATATGGTTTAATTCAGCAGTAGCACTAATGGTCCTGAAGAAGCAGCAGGGGATCTCTAGACCTCACTTGTCTGCAGAAAGATGTCGACCTTATATCCTTTTTAGTGGACATTTGCTATACCACTAATTTGCACTGTTTTTATTGATTTAGGAGTGTGAGGGTGTTTATTAAAATTGTTTTCCCGATCACGACCTAATTTTAGAGCCTTCTCTCTCTCTTTTCACACATTCACTTTTTTCTAAGCACTGCTATTCAGTTCACCACAAGATACGCTATTCCTATCACAACAGTATCAACACGGTTTTTCCTGTGCATGGTGGATTCACCTTCCAGCACAGGTTTTTTTACCCCTGATTGTGATTTATAACTACATAAGAGATCCCAGATGATGAAGGGCGGTCTCGATGGTGGACTGATGGGAACTCATTCTAGTTAGAACCATTTCCTTCCTTGTATATTTAGGTACATTGTTCAATTTGGACTCTCTGTTAATTTTGGGTTGGTACCATATTTGAAACCATTGACACACCAATACAAGTTTCTGAAAACCAACCACTCAGTGATTCCTACATCTACACACACATCTAAACACTAACCTATAGATTCACTCATACATGCTAACAAAGATCAATAGAACACTATTAAATATACGTATACACCTACATCGACATTACACACTAGTACACATCCTATTCACTTATGCAGTCATCCTACTCACTTATGCAAACAATTGGTCATACTTACATTTACTAAGCTACACACACACAAATACCACTTAATTTATTCATATAGATAGTAACTCATATTTAGTGTGTTATAACATCACTATTACAAGTATCCATACGTCACTCATACAATCACTGAGTCTTATGTATACTTATTTATATACAACTACTGTCACATACACTGACTTTTATATTTCTAGTTTGTTGGACATGTATCATTTAGAAATATATTTACTCATCACCACACCCATAAAGAGATTCACTCACCCAAACAACTGTTTCCACATACAGTCTTAACCTCATATACCTACTAAATCAACTATTTACACATCTTTGGACAGTCACACACCTCCCACCCAGCCACCCACACATTCATTCACTAACTCATACAAATACTCATTTAAATAATTAATAACTAATATAGACTTTCACATAGCTAGTTACCAATTTATGTAGTAGTTTACACAACAAGAGATAGAGTGATACAGGTATTCGCACAGTTTAATCACTATACCATATATTTAGTGAGACACTTTAAATTCGTCACTTATACATCAACTCAGTCTTCAAGGGAGATTGATATATATATATATATATATATATATTACCTACTGGCGTTCGCCAGTAGGTATATATAGTTAGGATTATTTGTCTATGGAACTTTTGAAAATTCTATGTCTAATAACTTTGGCGTTTGTGGACGGAATCGGCTGAAATTTTCAGGAAAATGGCACATTTTGTTTCTGAGCAGCCCTTGAAAATTTGGGGGGGTTTCCTCAAGGGGGGGCCGAGAAAAAAGGGGGGTCCCAAAACGCATTTTTTCCATGTTAATTTCCATAGGGCGGTTGGCCTCACTTTTAGCTCGAACGGCTGAATGGATTTGCACGAAACTTGGCAAAATTGTAGGGACTGTTAGCCCGATGTGCCTTTGCTAGGTCTCAATATATGTGCTCCAGTGGATTTTGAGAAATTAACGTTCAAAACAAGATATATATCTGTAACAGCGCTCCGGGCTGCGCTCCGGTCCGCTTACTTTTCGCGAAACGGAACTTTGCGATGCGAAGCTGATTGGCTCCCCGGTGTCTGTCAACATTCTAAACAGTCCGGAGCGGCCGCCATCTTATCTCTCGGTAGGATCGAGAGAGAAGAAGAGGTGAAAAACGAAGGGGGAATTTAATGAAAGGGGGCAAGGTATACCCCTCTTGACCCCTAGGAATGTTGTTATTAAAGGGTCCCGTGGGGAAAATAAAAAAAAATATTTTTCACGGTAGAAGCGCTTCCCGGGCCGCGAACTGGGCCGCAAACTGGTAGCGAAACGGGAATTCGCCATTTTGTGTTTTGTTTTAATTAAATTACTAGGTATAAGGGGGTGCGGGAGACGTATCCTGATCCCTTATGTTTTCTGAGGGTGGCTGAGGAGGCTCATATATGTTGATACATGTCTTCCAGCGGCTGTGCGTGAGCTTTTTATTTTTTTTGCTGCGTGACGTCTGTTAACGTTCGATTCGATGGAAATCAGGAAGTGTTGACCGCCAATTTGTCAGGGCGATAAAATATTTTGTTATAAATGAATCCTTATTGATAAACATTGTCTGCGCCATCTTGCCTTTTTTCCAGTGCCACAATTTGTCGTGCACGGCAGCCATTTTAGATGCCAGGCCGGTCCCAGGCTATCACCTAGCCCTGCGGATGTAGTTTATGGCCCCAGCTGTAGAGAATCCAGACATGCCAACCCTCCCGATTCAGGCGTGAGACTACTGATTTCAGTGCTAGTCTCCCGCCTCCCGATTTCTGCAAGCAAAAACCCGGGGGCATATTACCAACAACTAGCGATAATTTTTGTCTCTAACTTGTTTAGAGACAAAAATTATCGCCGCACATCGGCGATTTTTATCGCAGATAAACCTTGCTATTAGCAAGGTTTATCGCAAATGCGATAAAAAATGGCCGCAATGCATGAATATCGCTGAAAAGTCAGCGATATTCATGCATTATCGAGCAAATGCTCTTAGCCATGTTATCCACCTCCCATTGGATAACATGGCTAAGAACTGCTCAGGGCAGGTGTTAGCTTTTGGAGATATTCGCGCTTAGCGCGAATATCTCCAAAAGTTGGTAATAGGAGATAGCGATGTTAGGGACTGTTTCCAGTCGCTAACATCTTGGCACGCCCACTTTGCATGTCATTAGTGATAAATATCACTGACATGCAAAGCGGCACCCAGGTGATGTCACCTGGGTGCCGCACTGGTTTTTGGTTTACTACAATGCAGCTCAGAAAAACAGCGTGGGGCGTCCCGGGTGGTGCGGGGGGAGGCCTCGTCAGTAGCGGTCTGTTGTGCGAATAGTCCCAAGGCAGCAGAACGCGATGAGATGTGGATGGCACCCAGGTGATGTCCAGTAAACTGCCGCACTGGTTTTGGTATCCTACAATGCTGCTCCGAAAATTGGCGTGGGGCGGCCCGGGGGGGGCGTGGGGGAGGCGGCGTGAACGGGCCTCCCCAGGTGGCGGCCATCCAGCTGAGTTGCGCCCGCTCTTGCGGCTACAGCGTCTCGCTCACCATGTTGTTGACTTCCGCCCACTCTTGCAGTGCAGCGATAGGCGGCTGCCACAGGACTCTTAAAATGGCGGACGGCTCTTCGGTTTTGGGCCTGGTCCACTAAAATGGCCCTGGGACACCTTGGAACTCGGACGCTTGCCTGCTAGGGCTTGGGCTCCATTCTCGAAAGCGTCCCCTCAGCCGTGAAGATTCTACAAAAGTCTTGGGGGCCCTCGACTCCTGCAGGCTTCCGGTGGGGAGCGGCTGCCATGATTGCTCGCGGAATGAACACGACGGAGCCACAAGATGGTGGTGCTCTCATGCTGACGCCAGCTTCAGTCTGAATCATCCAGAAACAAGGTGGGGCTTTCATCGTTTGGGAAAAAAAAATGTTCTAAACCAATGAAAAGTGTTATTTTTAGGTCATGTGACCAAGCCTTCCATCTTTAGGAAACCAAAAGTAAAATGAACCAATGAAAAGTTTTATAAACAAGTCACATGACCTGTTATGCGGCATAGGGCTACAAAAAGCGTAGAAAATCCGTTGGCACGTGAGGCAGCGTCAGTAGCGGACCGATGTGCGAATAGGCCGAAGGCAGCACAACGCGCCGAGATCCGGATGGCACCGAGTTAGTGTCCAGCAAGTTGCTGCACTGGTGTGGCTATCCTACAATGCTGCGCCGAAAGTCGGCGTGGGGCGCCCCATTGGCCTGTGAGGTCGCGTCAGTCAGTGGGGGCTGTGCGTCTCCCCCAAGATGGAGGCTCCTCGGCTGCAGTGGAGCGCCCCTTAGCGTTTCACTCGCCGTCCAACTGAGTTGCGTCCGCACTTGCGGCTACAGTAGGCCGAAGGCAGCACAACGTGCCGAGATCCGGATGGCACCGAGGTGGTGTCCAGCAAGTTGCCGCACTGGTGTGGCCATCCTACAATGCTGCGCCGAAAGACGGCGTGTCCAGCTGAGTTGCGGTCACTCTTGCGGTACAGTGACTCGAACGCGCAGAGATCCGGATGGCACCGAGGTGGTGTCCAGCAAATTGCCGCACTGGTGTGGCCATCCTACAATGCTGCGCCGAAAGACGGCGTGTCCAGCTGAGTTCCGGTCACTTTTGCGGGTTTGTCGTTATTTTGGGCGGGGTGGGTGACGGAGCCGAGCTGTCTTGCAGCCCTCATGGTGTGGAGCTCAGTTCATCTCACTATTTTCGTATTTCTCATGAAGGGTTGTTCCTAATATTTCTATTTTAGCGAGGTCAAAAAGAGATCCAATTAGTGGCCTACTGATTTTGCTCGATTAATTTTATTTTTTTACACGATTTTTCACGATTTTTCACTATCTGCAAAGACTAAACAGAGTATTGCGACTTTGTGCTTGTTTGTAAATAGAGAATGAACCAAAGAGAATCAATTGTAAAACAGTAAATGCTTGGATAACAATCAATCAAATGGAGAGACAAGCAGGCACGACGGGTTACAACGGGGGTAAAGGCCTGCGTTAACTACCCTTCACTATCTGCAAAGAGAGAGTACTACTAAGAGAAAAGAGGGGAGGGGGGGCAGCGTTCAAAGCACATCAGCGTGCATAAACACGAAAAAGTTTTTACCTATCACATACTTGACATTTGACAGCTTTTGATATTTGCTATTAAAAAACCATTGAAATTCACAGAAAAAACCATAGGTTATAGACGATATATAGTTAGGAATTTGCATTTACAAAACCTTATTTTACTCACACAAAACCATTGAAATTCCATATATAGTTAGATGCGCTAACTATATATCGCGCACCCGCAATCCACTGCTGATGATGTCACATATTACATCATTCATGACATGGTTAGTGACATCACTGATGACATCACTGATGACATCTCAAATGACATCACTGATGAAATCACTGATAACATCTCATTTGACATTACTGATCACATCACTGATGATATCATTCATGTGATAATACCATGAACCTCTTCAGACTCTAATATAACCTTAGATACAATCAGTGTAAACAGACAGTCACAGACTGTCACTCATCCATGGAGTTACTCACACACCTAGTCAGTTATTCAAAAAATCAATCACACCTCCATTTTCTCAACTATACAGTTATACACACCTTACTTATTAAAACATATACTAACACATATTTACTCTCTTATACAATCCCTGATACATGTTCACAATGATCCATACAGCCACTCACACATTCACTGGCTCTTATGCACAGTTATTTATATATGTCAACTCTCACATGTACTGTGTTTTACATATGTACTTACTTTGACATGTAGCACTGAGATATCCATTCACTCACCAATACACTCATGCACAGTCAACCGCCCATACAGCTGTTTCCACATGCAGTTTTGAACCCATACATATAGTGAATCAACTACTCACACATCTAGGTACAGAGTCACACACCTCCCAGCCACCCATACACACACACTCAAGTGTCCCATACAAATACTTGGACAACCAATCAATAACCCATACAGTTACTCATATAGCTACTGATCAACACATGCAGCAGTTTGTAGAACAACAGATATAATGATGCACAAATTAAGATAGTTTAGTCACTAACCCATGCACTCATTAAGACACATTTAATCATTCTCTCATACAGTCAGTCATGCACCTACTAAATCCTTCTTCCAGACACTTATACATCCACTCATTCTTCAATATGTAAGACATATTTTAACTTTACAGAAACATACAGTCACTGGATGTTGTCATCAGTGATGTCATTTGAGATGTCATCAGTGATGTCATCAGTGATGTCACTAACCATGTCATGAATGATGTAATATGTGACATCATCAGCAGTGGATTGCGGGTGCGCGATATATAGTTAGCGCATCTAACTATATATGGAATTTCAATGGTTTTGTGTGAGTAAAATAAGGTTTTGTAAATGCAAATTCCTAACTATATATTGTCTATAACCTATGGTTTTTTCTGTGAATATATATATATATATATATATATATCCAACACGTGACTCCTCTGATCTCTCGGTGTCTCAGCAATCTCGCAGCACACCAGCAAACAGGAAGGAGATGGACCACAGCACATCAGCAGAGTTGTTTTTATTGAACAACAACAGAAAGCAGCTACGCGTTTCTGGCAAGTTGTGCCCTTGTTCACGCTGCAACTAGTACATCAAACTCAATGCTGTTTTATATGCTAATTACACATAGTGACCAACCCCTCACAGTGACATAGTGAGTCATGTGACTTGATAGAAATAAACAACATACTTCCGCAGAAAAGTGCCAGTGTGTCCAATGGAACATTATCACAAGACTGAAAAAACATCACTGGTTAAATCCAGATAATGGTATACATGATTCAAAAAATTCTCACTGGTTAAATCCATTATGGCATTCATGTATCTCATAAAACCTGTGTATAATAGAAAATATTCATTTACTTTAAAAGCAGATAAACATCTGTTTAGTAATCAATAATAACAAGGGAATTCTAATATATACAGTTCAGGCCTATGAGTATATCCGTCAATCTACTAGCAGTCGTATGGAAAAGTGCTAAGTGAGTAAAGTGCAACATTTGTAAAAAGTGCATGAGAAAGAAAAGCTAAGCCAGCTAAGGTGCAATACCAGTCATTACATCAAGTACGATAAGCAAATATATATTGACAGATGGATAAATAGTCGGTTATAGATTATCCTATCATTTCATGTGTATATGTCACGTACTTTAATAATAATAAATAGTATAAATAGTAAAAATGGAAGGAACCTAGAGCCATATACCACCATCTGGGTTTAAGATAATCATGTATCGATATATTAAGACCTTTCAATTTCCTCGGTCTACCTATACATAAGTCTAAACCTCATATTTACAACCCACAATAATTTACATATGCTTATTTACAGAGTTCGCATCCATTGTCCTATTAATTGATCATATATGTACAAGAAATAGAAAAATAGAAAAAATAGAAAAAACAGTAGCAAACTAGTATCAAAATTGTATTAACATCTATAAAATGGTTGGAAAAGTAGAAAAGTAGAAAATTACAAAAGTACAAAAGTACAAAAAGTGTAGGACTCATCATATTTATACATATGTATAAATGTATACAACCTGGATCAGTATATACACATAAATACATATATATTACAAATACAAACATTTATTTACGGACTTAAATCATTCCAAATTTACAGTTCAGTAGAAAAAGTATATACAGCCAAATGTACAATGAAGATGACAGAACTGAACAGACCCAACCTCAACCTCAAAATAGGGAACCTAACTAAGAGGGAGACAGATAATGGGGATGGGTCTGTATTTATCAACAGGAAAAAGTGAACAGCGACAGGAAATCGATATGGTTATAAGAAATGGTGTAATTCATCTATATTATTCAAACCATTAGGCCAGCGTGTGTCGAGCTCCAAAATCATCTTAGTTTCAAGCTGTCTTAGACGTGACTCCCTGTCCCCTCCTCTGGTCATAGGTGGCACAGACCCTATTACAAAATACTTCAAGCACGAGAGATCTTTATTGTGCACTCTTTTGAAGTGGCGTGCCACCGGGTAGGCAGGGTCACTATGTAAAATAGCGCGCAAATGCTGCAAGATCCTGACATGTACCTGCAGCTTGGTACTACCCACATATTGTAAGCCGCAGGAACATGTCAGGACATATACAGCGAAATCTGTTTTACAGTTAAAATTGCCCAAAAAACCCCTCGAAGGTTTTAACCAGGGGGTTTTAGCTTTTAATTCAGGGGCCGGTTTATCTAACGCAGATCCCATACTTTTGGCCCGTCTAAAGGTAATAGTGGGATTGGCTGGTAACCTGGTGTTTAGTATGTGGTCACTCAGCACTATAGGCCAATTCTTTTTAAAGATTGCTTTCAATTTCCTGTCCTCACTGCTGAAGGCTGTTATCATTCTAGGAACATCTTGTAGAGCGTCAAGTGCAATATTGGTTTCAGGCTCGGGTAGTCGGGAAGGGAACAGACTCTCTCTGGGTCTCAATTTAGATTTTTCGACCGCTTCCTTCAGGATTTTCTCAGAGTAGCCCCTGGCTTTCAATCGCCCCAACAATTCCTCTAAACATTTTTCAAAGTCAGAGGGCAGACTACAAATTCTTTTTAATCTAAGAATCTCTCCATAGGGAATCCCCACGATGGTGTGTTTTGGGTGCATACTGGCGGCATGTAAGGTCATATTGCCTGCCGTCGCCTTCCTATGGAGTGTGGTCATAAGCCTATTCCCAGAAACATAAATCTCTACATCTAGAAATTGCATTCTACATTGACTGATATTGATGGAAAATTTAAGATTCATGGCATTATTATTCATCTCATCAATGAAAGAGATAGCTCCCTCTTTAGGCCCTTTCCACACCATGAATATATCGTCAATATACCGTAGGTAACAGACAACGTGATCTTCCATGGTGGCATGGTGCGTCGCGGTGAGGACCTGCTCCTCCCACCAGCCCACGTGTAAACACGCGTAGCTGGGAGAGAAACAGGCCCCCATCGCTACACCTCTCAATTGCCGATAGACATCCTTACCAAAGGTGAAAAAGTTGTTGTGCAGGCACCAATTGATTAACCCAAGAATTACTTTATTATGCTCATAATAAGCCATGGGTCGTTTGTCCAAAAAGTGCTTGGTTGCATGCATACCTTGTTTGTGGTCGATACTCGTGTATAATGATTCCACGTCTAATGATATTAACCACATATCCTCTTCCCAATTTATGCAGGCAATTTTGTCCAAAAAGTCACTGGTGTCACGCACATAGCTAGCAAGGTTTTTCACTATATCTTGAAGAAAGAAGTCTATGTATTGACCAACATTTTCGCTCATACTGCCTATGGCGGAAACTATTGGCCTCCCAGGCACTGGTGTTATACCTTTGTGTACTTTTGGAATCAAATACAGAGATGGCATTCTTGGGAAGTTGATGTTCATGTATTTGTATTCCTCGCCGGAAATAAGTCCTTCTCTCTTCCATTGTGAAAGCAGTTGTTGTAATTCTCCCTTGGCACGGAGGTATTCTTTCTGATTAGACAACTTATAGCATAATGGATCAGAAAGTTGTCGCTTGGCCTCTAGGATGTAAGCTTGTTTGGGCCAAATCACAAGATTGCCTCCCTTATCTGATTTTTTTATTACAATCTCGTGATTCTCCCCAAGTTTCTTAATAAGTTTGCCATATTCTCTCCTCATGAATGTAGTTTTTTTCCTTGATTTGGAGTTGGTATGTTTGTACAATTGTTTAATATCGTTAATCACACAGTCATGGAAGACGTCAATGGCGTCTTTGGGTGTCACTGGCACAAACTTGGATTTGCTCTTGAACGGACTTAACCCTGCTCCTTTTTGTAAGACCGATATTTTACTTAGTCTTGCCTGGGTAGGAGCATCTAAATCCGTCTCAGTATTGTCTGTAGAGGTATTTAAGTCATAGGCGTCAAGAAAAGTGTGCACATCAGAGGCAGATAACATATTAAGATTGTCAACAGTAGTATCATCGCCCATATCATTCACCACGTCCTTGCTAGATTTTAGTGCAAAATGTTTTTTCAGTTTTAACTTCCTAATGAAAAAGAATAAATCAACCCTAGTCATAGTATAGTTAAAACTTTGCACGGGACAGAAGTTCAAGCCTAATGACAGTAGTTGTTGCTCTGCCTTGGTTAGTGTTACATTAGACAGATTTATAATGGTGTTATCATTTAGCGGCGTCTTACCCATGGCTTCTTCTTTTTTGTTTGTGCTTGTGCGCCGTTGGAGCTGTTTGCGCCGCTCTTTTCTCCGCTTGTTTCTCCTTTGTCTGTTTGCAATGACTTCTGCCTTGGCCCTGGTCTTAAAGTCTGTAGCCTCTCCTCTACCACAAAATCCATCTCCTCCTGCAATGTGAGTTTGGTCAGTCCTTCCAAGTTTAAATCCGACCCCATAGAGGAAGAAGAGGTAAGATTGTCACTTGAATTGCTCATTAGAGAACTTGCATCTGAATCCAGGCTACTGCCTTCTGATGGTTCATCATTGATTGTGTTACCACTACTGTTGTTACCTTGTGGGTTGATTCCTTGTGCGCCTGTACTGGAACTGATTTGTCTGACAGCGCGCGAACCCACTGTGGTGGAGCTGCCAATGCCCGTTTTCTTTTTTGTGAATGCTTGCCTCTTTGCAGAGTCATATTTCCGTGAAAAAGTAAAGATTTTTCCATCACGATAGTCATTTGCATCCCGGGTAAATTTGGTAGCTTTTCGAATTTTAATCTTTTCCTCGTGTTTTTTTAATCTTTCATTCATGGTGTCTGCAAGTTTTTTTATCTCTTCCCCCTCAGGATATGCGGATAATTCATTTTCCAATGCTTTGATTTCATCTAGCAACCTAACTCTGTCTTTAGCAGCATATTTAATAAGGATGCAAACCAGATTCATGGAGGCTGCCAGATTACTCTCCCCCCACTCTTGTAACATGGCAGGGTCTGGCTTCTCAAAACTTGGAGCTAAGAGGATCCGCAACCCACGAGGGACCCGACCCACTTCTTCATACTTGCTGAGGGATTTGTGCTCCCACCACTTGGTGCACTCGAGTTTCTTTAGCTTTTCCAATTCTTTAAAGATCGTTTTTACGTTTCTTACTTGCTCCGCTTGTGGAGCTCCGCTCTGTTTTCTGGTATTGCCATTTTCGCCGCCTTGGTCACTGAACAAATTCAGAGCGGCTTCCTCACGCTGTTTATCCAGCTCGTTAGACATCGTTTGATCAGTTTCTGTTGCCGGTGTTCTTTAAACACACACACGCGTTATCTCCGTCTCCGTCTCACGCCAGGCAGCCGCCCGGGTGTTTGGTAACGCGCGCGTGTTTAGATTAAGCTGTGTAGACTTCCTCACCTGGAAAGGGCTTCTTTGATTCACCGAGCCGCGAAGGCAGGATCCGCCCTGCAAGCCGCGCCCTTCGACACGGATCACACTGCAGCTCAACCGCCGTCGCTGCACTCGTGAATTATAGTTGTTTGCCGTCCAGGGGGTAGCCGCCGAAAATTCCAAACAGGACGTTTCCAGACAAGATGATTTGAAGGCGGCTTCCACTGCTCGAGGAAGGGGTCCGTTACGGAGACAAATCAACCTCCGTTGTTACATCCAACACGTGACTCCTCTGATCTCTCGGTGTCTCAGCAATCTCGCAGCACACCAGCAAACAGGAAGGAGACGGACCACAGCACATCAGCAGAGTTGTTTTTATTGAACAACAACAGAAAGCAGCTACGCGTTTCTGGCAAGTTGTGCCCTTGTTCACGCTGCAACTAGTACATCAAACTCAATGCTGTTTTATATGCTAATTACACATAGTGACCAACCCCTCACAGTGACATAGTGAGTCATGTGACTTGATAGAAATAAACAACATACTTCCGCAGAAAAGTGCCAGTGTGTCCAATGGAACATTATCACAAGACTGAAAAATCAATAACCCATACAGTTACTCATATAGCTACTGATCAACACATGCAGCAGTTTGTAGAACAACAGATATAATGATGCACAAATTAAGATAGTTTAGTCACTAACCCATGCACTCATTAAGACACATTTAATCATTCTCTCATACAGTCAGTCATGCACCTACTAAATCCTTCTTCCAGACACTTATACATCCACTCATTCTTCAATATGTAAGACATATTTTAACTTTACAGAAACATACAGTCACTGGATGTTGTCATCAGTGATGTCATTTGAGATGTCATCAGTGATGTCATCAGTGATGTCACTGACCATGTCATAAATGATGTAATCTGTGACATCATCAGCAGTGGATTGCGGGCGCATGAGTTATAGTTAGTACAACTAACTATAAAGTGGAAAGTTCAATGGTTTTGTAGGGGTGAAATGCCCAACTAAATATAACATCTCTAAAACCTATGTTTTCTTCAGTGAATTTCTAGGGTTTTTAAATGCTAATTCCTAACTATAACAGGCCTCAAACCTATGGTTTTTTCAGTGAATTTCAAAGGTTTTTGAAATGCTAATTCCTAACTATAACATGTATGACACCTATTGTTTTTTCAGTGAATATATATATATATATATATCACCTTAGCTTTCTTCTCCTACGAGTCCGTAGATAAAGACACGGCACAGCAACAGTTTGATTTTCTCCACGATTTATTTACACACCATGTGCGAAGGAAAGTGCATCAAATGGACGGTCTACGCGTTTCGGCTTCCTGCCTTTAACTGGACCATAGAGTCCCTTGGTCTAGACCTTACTTAAATACAGTGCTGTGTATAAGTACCCTCTACCATTTCCATGGCCATCTAGACCACCAACCCTGCATAGTTAAGTATATGGCTAGTACATACACAAAATCAATTATATATATATTTGCAGTTCACGTGAAGTACGATAATAATCCCTTTACCACAAATAAAGTATTTACAATCAGATCAGATAATTTTCTATATACAGTCAACTAATGATTTTCATTCATTTCAGTAAAGTACTCCCATTAAACTGTATTTATATTATATATATATCCATTCACAGCGTTGTCTTTAATCCAAAAAACTCCTTGGAAACAACCACCACGGACTCCAAATGCATTCAGCAGTGTTTTATTCAGAAAGCAAAACTCACTCGACGCGTTTCGAGACCCTGTCTCTTGGTCACGAGTACCGTCAGTGAAGTGCAAGCAGTTTTTTAAATAAACATGTGATTAGTTTTCAAGTGCCATAGAAAACTGACTTCATTTTGTCATTCGTGGAAACCATTTGCAACATAATAACCTTTGAGCAGTGTTTGTTACATTTTCACATCACTTTCTCAAACATCGTTATTGTAATTCACATTGACCCTTATTTTGGTGATGACTTTGTAAATATAATATCGTTTTTGGAAATCTTCCCAATTAACATTACCTATCAAAGTTATATGCAGGGATGTGTGTTTTTTCGCGATAATGCCCAAGTGAGCTTTTTTCATCTTTTATGAATAAACATTATTCATGTCATCATCCTGTCAACAATTGCCTTTTCCACAATCCCTTTACAAATTAACAATATTTACAAATAATCGACACTTTAGTACTGCCCTAGTGGGCACTCAAATTTCAAACTCAATCCCAACTATAAGGTACATCATTTTTCTTTTAGTTCTAGTGGAGATACTCATCCTATTTTATGTTCCATTCCGATGAATTGTGAAGTCTTTCAAAAAAACAAAAAATAATAAACCTTGTTAATTCCTATCCTAAAAAACATAAATGATTTAAATTAAATCAACTTTTCCACTAACAGTAAAAAGATTAAAAACAAGCAGGTTCTGCGAGCTGGTAAACTTACACTTTTACACTCATCTTTTTATTCTTTTTGCTCTTTAACCCTTTCAGCTCAGAATAGTATATACATTCCTTAGTAAATTTGTATCCATATTTCTGTAGTCCCTGACTTCTCCTACCCCAAATGTACTTCTAACTCCTCGTCGCAGTTGTGTCCCCTCGGTGTCATGGTCCTGTACTGTATGATAAGTCTTGATTCAAGGCGCCGTTGGCTCTGAACTCTGTATATTTATATATCAAGCTTGTGGGGATGTGTCCAAGAAATGAGCAGCACACGACAGCAAGTCGCCTTTCCCCATCGGCTTTACTTTGGTATGGGCATGCGCAGTAGGAGAAAATTGAAAGCACCTGACTGTGCCGACGCGTTTCGTAGATTAACTTCTTCACGGGCGCTTATAGTCAGGAAAGTGCATGTTGGGATTTTGAGTTCCTTCGTTCGGCGATATCACGTGCCCTAATGGGCTTTTATTTATTTGCGTGTAGCCTTTGGGAATTAAAAAATCCAATAATAGTCCTGGATGGGTGCAGCTTTAGATTCGATGCTTCATGAAGGCTCTACATGAGCCCCTCCGACGGCGCATCCCCTCAATCCATACTTGCTGTACACAATACGCTCTCACCAGTCCATAGAGCTCCGTGGCCCCACTCTCCGTGGGTGGTGCTAACTCAGCGGCAGGACGGCCGCTAATACATCAAGCTCGTGGGGATGTGTCCAAGAAATGAGCAACACACGACAGCAAGTCGCCTTTCCCCATCGGCTTTAATTTGGTATGGGGATGCGCAGTAGGAGAAAATTAAAAGCACCTTACTGTGCCGACGCGTTTCGTAGATTAACTTCTTCATGGGCGGTTATAGTCAGGAAAGTCCATGTTGGGATTTTGAGTTCCTTCGTTCGGCGATATCACATGCTCTAATGGGCTTTTATTTATTTGCGTGTAGCCTTTGGGAATTCAAAAATCCAATGATAGTCCTGGATGGATGCAGCTTTAGATTCAATGCTTCATGAGGCTCTACATGAGCCCCTCCGACGGCGCATCCTCTCAATCCATACTTGCTGTACACGATACAAGCTCACCAGTCCATAGAGCTCCGTGGCCCCACTCTTGATGGGTGGTGCTAACTCAGCGGCAGGACGGCTGCTAATACATCAAGCTCGTGGGAATGTGTCCAAGAAAGGCGTACTGGGTACTGTAGAGACTCAAAATGCAGTTTCATCCGTAAGACGGGAGCTGCGATCGAGGTGGCAGCTTGGGATTTCAGCATACAAGCGGACATGCTGATGCACCATCCCACATGGGAAATAATTGATTAATGAGTTGCACAATGAATCGGCTCACTTGAGTTTCTACAGTCCCCCTAGCACTACCAGGAACAGAAGGCTTTGCAAGTGGCCCCGCCCACTGCCCAGGGAAATATAAGTGCAGGAAATGCGGTTTGATGTTTAACACGAATCTGTGCCATTGAAGAAGGGAACGGGCTTTCCCGAAACGCGTCTGGCTGGCTGAGATAAGATTGGTGTACGGACTTGCTCATTTGCCTGCATATTAGCTGTCACTAATAAAGAATCGAAAATAAACGCTGCTGTTGGCTATTCCTCACCGGGGCTTACCTTTGTTGTTGGATGTTAGCGGCTGGAGTCCAGCTGCGAGGAATAGCTCACCACATGAAGCGGGTCCGTGATGGAACCACTGCAGTTTCATCCGTACGACGGGAGCTGCGATCGAGGTGGCAGCTTGGGATTTCCACAGACAAGCGAACATGCTGATGCACCACCCCACATGGGAAATAATTGATTAATGAGTTGCACACTGAACCAGCTCACTTGAGTTTATACAGTACCCCTTGCACTACCAGGTCCAGAAGGCTTCGCAAGTGGCCCTGCCCACTGTGGCATCCAGGAAAATATAAGTGCAGGAAATGCGGTTTGGTGTTTAACACGAACTTGTGCCATTGAAGAAGGGAACTGGCTTTCCCGAAATGCGTCTGGCTGGCTGAGATAAGATTGGTGTACGGACTTCCTCATTTGCCTGCCTGTTAGCTGTCACCAATTGAATCGAAAATAAACGCGGCTGTTGGCTATTCCTCACCAGGGCTTACCTTTGTTTTTGGATATATATGAATGAATATACATATATATATATATATATATATATATATATATATATATATATATATATATATATATATATATATATATATATATATATTCACTGAAAAAACCATAGGTTATAGACCATATATAGTTAGGGATTAGCATTTACAAAACCTTGAAAATTCACTGAAAAAACCATAGGTTATAGACCATATATAGTTAGGGATTAGCATTCACAAAACCTTATTTTACTCACACAAAGCCATTGAAATTCGCATATATAGTTAGTTGCACTAACTATATATCGCGCACCCGCAATCCACTGCTGATGATGTCACATATTACATCATTCATGACATGGTCAGTGACATCACTGATGACATCTCAAATGACATCACTGATGACATCACTGATGACATCTCAAATGAATTCACTGATGACATCACTGATGACATCTCATTTGACATTACTGAACACATCATTGATGACATCATTCATGTGATAATACGATGAACCTCTTCAGACTCTAATATAACCTTAGATACAATCAGTGTAAACAGACACTCACAGACTGTCACTCATCCATGGAGTTACTCACACACCTAGTCAGTCATGCAAAAAATCAATCACACGTCCATTTCCTCAACTATACAGTTATACACACCTTACTTATTCAAACATATACTAACACATATTTACTCTCTTATACAATCCCTGATACAAGTTTACAATGATCCATACAGCCACTCACACATTCACTGGATCTTATGCACAGTTATTTATATATGTCAACTCTCACATGTACTGTGTTTTACATATGTACTTACTTTGACATGTAGCACTGAGATATCCATTCACTCACAAATACACTCATGCACACAGTCAACCGTCCATACAGCTGATTCCACATGCCCTTTTGAACCCATACAGCTAGTGAATCAACTGCTCACACATCTATGCACAGAGTTACACACCTCCCAGCCACCCACACACACACACTCAGTCTCCCATACAAATACTTGGACAACCAATCAATAACCCATATAGTTACTCATATAGCTACTGATCAACACATGCAGCAGCTTACAGAACAACAGACATAATGATGCACAAATTAAGACAGTTTAGTCACTAACCCATGCACTCAGTGAGACACATTTAATCACTCACTCATACAGTCAGTCATGCACCTACTAAATCCTTCATCCAGACACTTATTTGTTAGCTTAATAAGGTTCCGCGACCCGGTCCGCGAACCGGTAAACGTTCCATTAGCGCAACCACCGCGTTAGAAAATGACATCGTGACGCGCCGCGTTAGCGCACCCGGAAGCGTTCTGGGACGCGAACCAAGGCGCGAAGCGCAGCTACTCGGGAGCGATCCGGGTCGCATTACGGGACGCGTAACGTAAGCATAACAGGTCATGTGACTTGAAAATAACACTTTTTATTGGTTGATTTCATTTTTTATTTCTGAATGATGTAAAGCTAGGTCATGTGACCTAAAAATTACACTTTTCATTGGTTTAGAACATTTTTTTTCCAAAATGATGAAAGCCCCCTCCTATTTTTCTCACTCTGACTTTCAACTTTGTGAGAGGAAGAACTATTTTCATTATTGGAAGATGGCTTCAATTGTAGCTGCAGCTGGTGGACCCCCACCACCACCACAACCTCCTAGGAAGGATGGACCACCTCCCCAGTTTATTCCCAACCCTGAAGAAGAGGAGGAAGAAGAAGAACAAGATGTACATCAAATAAAAATTTTCCCTGAAGAGCCCCGGAAATCTTACCGCAAGGCCAATTTTATTTGGCAGTTTTTTTCATTTCCTGCAGGCCAAAAAAAGGTGAATGCACGTTATGTTACATGCCTGATATGTAAAGAACCTCTGTCTCGAGGCACAGATAAAAAGTATAGCTTTGGAAACTATACAATGCATCGCCACATGCAAAGGTGGCATCCAATAAATTATAGTATGGCGGAGGTGCGTAACCTACGTGAAAATCCACCAACTCTTGTGGCCACCACCTCATCCCATGAAAGTCTTTCGGGACCAGAGGCGAGGGAGATGGTCCCCGCTATTCAAACTAATTTTCAACATATCAAGCTGGTGTGCATTTATTGTGGGGGTTTGCTTTGTTACGGCGAAATGAGCTTTACATTAATGAACAGAGCATTTGAAAATCACAAGTGCTCAAACCGCCCCAGAAAGTGATTTTTTTTTGTTGCTCCTGTTGAGCCGTTTCTAATGCCTGTTTTTCGTTCTTCCCCCTGAAAAAAACCCAAAAAAATATAAAACCGTTCAAAAAATACAAAAAAAGTATAAAAATGTTCAAAAAAATAATAAAAAAATAAAAAACAACAAAAAAAATAAAAAAAGTTCTTTTCAGAACTACCTTCCCTTTATGAAAAATTGCTAGAATGTTTAGCCCTCTAGCAACCTCTATTTCTTTTGATTCGCTTCCCGGTTCGCTCACCGGTATTCCGAACCGGAAGCGAACTAAAAATTTTTTTTTTTTAAAAACAAGAGTAAGTCAACAGAGAGTAATGTTAAAAGAAAGACAAATAGAGGGAGTAACACACAGACACTGTTGAAAGAGGAACTGAGAAAAGGAGTGGAAAGAGTAGTATAAGTAAGTAATAGAAAATAAATGAGAGTAGTAGCAAAGGCAGGAAACTGAAGGGTAAAGAAATGAAGCAGTGGAACTAATAAAAGTTAAATTTGATAGAGATGTAACGTAAAGAGTACTAAACACTTACCTTATAATTGAATTTTGAAGGTGGAAAGGCAATCTTTTTTTGAAAGTTAAAACAGAATCATTGCAGAATGACCAGCCGTTTCCAGATTTTAAATAAGCTGTGTAACGTCCTGAAGTAGTTGAAGGACCGTCATGATATATAATTGCTGTAGTTACAAAAGTCCTTCCTGATATTGACAACTGCGAAGCCACAAAATTATAACTCACCTTAACAAATGCTTTTTGAATTTCAAAACAGTCTCAGAAACACACCAATTAGCAGAATAAAAGGTATGCACTCCAGAGGCTGGAACCAACAAAGGCACTGAAATCCTGATATTCATCACACATATATCTCATGTCAGCCAATCAAAAGTCTTCCCTCACTATTTTCAAATCAACACCCTTCCCCCCTCTGCCCTTTCTGCCCTTTTTCCATAGCAACTACCGCCTGCCAGACCTCTCATGTTTACAAGTTCACACAACAATGTTTCAAATGAAATGTGAACTCTCAGTACACCTGCTAATCCACTGCAATCTTTCATAACATCATTTTTAATTAACCATTCAAATTACATCTTTCAAAGAACACATCCATGCACCCTAACTTTCTGTTTTCAGCAATGGAAATCCACCAATCACTACTAATGAATCATTTGCACTCAAACTCCACAGTTTTTTTCATTACAAACTTCACTATTTCAACTGCCATTTCATTCCCACACTTCAACTGACTGCAGCAAAAACTCCTCTCGCCATGTTTTCAGTCTGGATTCTTGGACATAGCTACATCCACTGGGCTCACAGGTATGCTGATAACAGAAATTTACACAACCTCAATTTACAAAATGTGGAAATCAAATGGATTGGCCGAAGAGGATTGAAATGTCACCAATTGATACCATTGGTGAAAACCTTTTTACATTTGCCAAACCCTGACCTCATAATAGTGCACTGTGGAGGAAATGATTTGGGCACTTTGACTGGGGTAGGTCTGGAAATGCTCTTAAAAGACACCTTTGAGCAATTGATGACACTTTTTCCTCAAACTGCCTTGGTATATTCCAATATATGCCAAAGACAGAAATGGAGGTGGTCCAGTCAATTTTGTCCACAAATTGAAAAATCGAGGAAGCATGTAAATAAGTCTGTTTCAGCTTACATGAGAGACCATGGAATGGGCTCGATCTACAACAATAACTTGCGTTATTACATGCAAGATATCTACAGAGAAGATGGCGTGCACTTCTCAGATGAGGGGAACAGAGTTTTCATACAAAATTTAAGACTGTGTATTGGTACCTACTTATAAGTACCTAGAACTTACACAGAACCCAAAAGCTCTTTTCAGAGCTACCTTAACTTTAATTACTCTTTTTAAATTTCGAATGTACCTTTTTTCACTAATTTTCACTTATGTTCGCTTCCCGGTTCGCGTACCGGCAGCTAACAGCGCGAAAAATTCAATTTTTTTTTTCGACATATATGAGCCTCCTCAGCCACCCTCAGAAAACATAGGGGGTCAGGATACGTCTAAAGTGCCCCCTTCTACCTATTCTGAACATTATTTACCCTCCATCTTGTATCTCATTTCTACCGAAACACAAAATGGAGGACTCCCGTAACGCTGCAGGTTTGCGTACCGGGACACGCACTGACAAGCACTCGCTCAAAAAAGGTGGGAAAGTAATTTACAAAAAAAACACAGAAGACACTTTCACCAATTAAACATTAGCTCATACTACATACCAATCCCTACCATTTTCCCAAATTTGGTTGGAATTCCATTTAGCCATTTAGCATGTAGACCTCTCTAAATTCTCTGAGGTAAATTACTTCACAAAACACATCTGAAGTGTTGGAATTGACAACCAATTAAAATGTTACTTTCAATTTCTACTATTATATCATGACATTTGATTGGTTATGTACCTGAATATATATAAAGAAAGAGAGAGAAACACAGCCATTTTGACTACTACTTCTTGAAGTACATATCAAGTACATTTCAACTGATAACTTGAAGTTCTATTTGAAAGGTAAGATGTTATTTTAAAAACTGAAGTATGTTCTGTACTGTCAGCTAATTAGGAAAACATTTTCAGATAGTTATATACTATCCTTCTGTAATACTTATAGAATAAAATAGACTTCTCTGTTTTAGTTATGGATGGAGTTAGACTTGTCTTGTATAATTAAGAATTGACTTAGTTTATTTCATAAATTTTTTCATATTTCTACTTCCAGTTTGATGCCATACACTGCCCAACGAAAAAGTCACTGTTTAAAAAACCAAACTACCTGTCTGTACTTAAACCCAACAGTGCTCTATCTGTACTGATATATTTTTTTAAAATTCATTTTACAGCACAAAAATGGAAGGAGAGAACAAAACTAACTTGGAAATTGTTGCAGGAAGCAAAACAGATACAGAAATTGACTCTGAATTCTATGATGATTCACGGGACTTTGAACTTCTGCAATGTGTGGAAGCAGTAGATTTCCTACTTGAAAATGAAAAAAAAACTGACAATGAATTATTAGAATTTCTTTTTAATTTTGAAAAAGAATCAGAAAAATAAATTTTTATTTAATAATTCAAAAATTGTTTGAGACATTATTCATTTTTATATGTATTTTGTAAACTAGTAGTAAATTGATTATAATGTAAAGTCAGACTTTAAATATACTGTGCAACTTTTTTGTGTTACATAGTAAGTTTGCTCATAGTTACTTCCTTTCTTCCACTATATTATCTCCAATGTGTATTTAACATCTCTTTATCATCTCCTGCCTCCATATTGTTTCGGCTTTCCAGACAGACTATGGTATGAATTCCATATACCACAAAAACTTCAGAAACAACTTGCAAGATATCTACAAAGGAGACAGTGTTTATTTATTTTTAGACTCTGCATTGGTACCTACATGTTGCTACGTAAATAAAAATAAACAAAAAAAACAACAAAACGAACAATCAATAAACATACAATATTTTGAAAGTCAATCATTCTTGTTTCCTTATATAGTACGCTCCCCGGACCGCTTTCCGAAAAAAAATGTTTTTTTTTTTTTTTGCCTCGCGGGGCCCTTTTAAAGCCTCCACATCAAACCTAGGGGGTCAGGGAGGATCTACTATGCCCCCTTATGGTCATTTCCCCCTTCGTTTTGGCCTCCTCTTGTCTCTCGATCCTACCGAGAGACAAGATGGCGGCCGCTCTGGACTGTTTAGAATGTTGACAGACACCGGAGAGCCAATCAGCTTCGCTTCGCAAAGTTCAGTTACGCGAAAAGTACGCGAACCGGAGCGCTACCTGGGACGCTGTCACAGATATATCTGGTTTTTAAAATGTTAATTTCTCAAAATCCACTGGAGCACATATATTGAGACCCAGCAAAGGCACATCAGGCTAACAGTCCCTACAATTTTGCCAAGTTTCGTGCAAATCCATTCAGCCGTTCGAGCTAAAAGTGAGGCCAAATGCCCTATGGAAAAATGAATGGGAAAAACGCGTTTTAGGACCCCCCTTTTTTCTCGGCCCCCCCTTGACAAAACCCCCCCAAATTTTCAGGGGCTGCTCAGAGACAAAATGTGCCATTTTCCTGAAAATTTCAGCCAATTCCGTCCGCAAACGCCAAAGTTATTAGACATAGAATTTCCAAAAGTCCCATAGAGAAAAAAATCCAAACTATATATACCTACTGGCTATTGCCAGTAGGTAATATACATACATATATATATATATATATATATATATATATATATATATATATATATATATATATATATATATATATATATATATATATATATATATTACCTACTGGCGGTCGCCAGTAGGTAGTTATAGTTAGGATTTTTTTCAATGTTAAATCTGAAAATTCTATTTGGAATAACTTTGGCGCCGGTTGACGAATCTGCCTGAAAATTTCCTCAAAATGGCCTCGCGGCGTTCCAGTCCTTCCCTGAAAGTTTGGGGGGGATTCGTCAAGCGGGGGCCGAGATAAAAGGGGGGTCCCAAAACGCGTTTTCCCCATGTTAATTTCCATAGGGCGGTCGATTTCACTTTTAGCCCGAACGGCTGAATGGATTTGCACCAAACTTGGCAAAATTGTAGGGACTGGTAGCCCGATGTGCCTTTGCTATGTCTCAAGATATGTGCTCCAGTGGATTTTGAGTAATTAAGGTTCAAAAAAATATATATATCTATAGCCGCGCTCCGGTGCGCGCACCGGAGTGCGCTCCAAGCGCGACACGCGACTTGCGCGCAGAAAGCTGATTGGCTCTTGGGTGTCTGTAAACATTCTAAACAGTCTGGAGCGGCCGCCATCTTGTGTCTCGGTAAAATCGAGACACAAGGGGTTTGAAAAAAAAAGGGGCAAATGACCATAAGGGGGAAGAGTAGACCCCCTCTGACCCCCTAGGTTTGATGTAGGGACTAAAATAGGGACCTGCAGGGCATTAAAAAAAAAATTTCGTTTTGCGCGGGGGAAGCGCATGGTACGCGCACCGGCGAAGCACGGGGAAAATCCAGGACCATATTTATGAAGGCCTTGCGCTGTTAGTTTTGCGCCTCCTGTGCGTCAATTTTTGTGACGCACCAGCGGTGTAAAAAAATGCGCATTGTTGTGCAATATTTAAAAAGTGACGCATCTATCTAGATGCGTCACTTTTTAAATATAGTGCAACGAGGTACATTTTATTACACTGCTGGTGTTATGCGTCACTTTTCTGTGCGCACTCCTTATGACATTCCAGATGTGTCATATTTAATGTATGACGAATCATGTTGCAAGGAGTTACAGATACGTCAGTATTTCTGACATATCTGTAAACATAAAAGTAATGCGAGGCAGGTGCAAGATTTTGACGCAACAGCATCCTAAAAGTGACGCTGAGAAATCTTATAGATTTTAGTACGTCGTTATTACCAAGCTTTTTGCGGGGGAATGCCCCCTTTGCATAAATTATACCTGACGCAGATATAATGTGGCGCAGAGTTTTAAAAAGTGACCCATGTACCTAGATGCGTCACTTTTTAAAAATAGCGTCAGGTATAATGCATGCAGAGGGGGTGTTCTCCCGCAAAAAGCTTTGTAATAGCGACGCAGTGAAATCTTTGAGATTTCACTGCGTCAGTTTTAGGATGCTGTTGCGTCAAAATCTTGTGCCTGCTTTACAGCAGGTGTTAGACTGAGGCAAGACCTTTCACATGCTGCTTTCCCCATTTGAAAGGACACATTACTGGAGTTGCGTCACTTTTGTGACGTACTCCAGCAATGCGTTACTTGGAATGTCATAAGGAGTGCGCACAGAAAAGTGACGCATCGCACCAGTGGTGTAAAAAAATGTGCCTCGTTGCGTTATATTTAAAAAGTGATGTATCTAGGTAGATGGGTCACTTTTTAAAATCAAGCGCCACATTATATCTGCGTGAGGTATAATGCATGCAGAGGGGGTGTTCCCCCACTAAAAGCTTTGTAATAGCGACGCAGTGAAATGTTTGAGATTTCACTGCGTCACTTTTAGGATGCTGTTGCATCCTTTAAATATAGTGCAACGAGGCACATTTTATTACACTGCTGGTGTGATGCGTCACTTTTCTGTCCACAGTCCTTATGACATTCCAGATGTGTCATATTTAATGTATGACGAATCATGTTGCAAGGAGTTACAGATACGTCAGTATTTCTGACATATCTGTAAACATAAAAGTGATGCGAGGCCGGCGCAAGATTTTGACGCAACAGCATCCTAAAAGTGACGCAGAGAAATCTCATATATTTCAGTACGTCGTTATTAGCAAGCTTTTTGCGAGGGATTGCCCCCTCTGCATACATTATACCTGATGCAGATACAATATGGTGCAGAGTTTTAAAAAGTGACCCATGTACCTAGATGCGTCACTTTTTAAAAAATAGTGTCAGGTATAATGCATGCAGAGGGGGTGTTCCTTGCAAAAAGCTTGGTAATAATGACGCAGTGCGTCACTTTTAGGATGCTGTTGCGCCAAAATCTTGCGCCTGCTTCACAGCAAACCTTTCACATGGTGCTTTTTCCATGTGAAAGGACACATTACTGGAGTTGCGTCACTTTTGTGACGCACTCCTGCAATGCGTTACTTTTGTGTTTACAGATATGTCAGAAATACTGACATATCTGTAACTCCTTGCGAATTGATTAGTCATATATTAAATATGACATATCTGGAATGTCATAAGGAGTGCGTCCAGAAAAGTGACGCATCGCTGTTTTCACGTAGCGATGCGTCACTTTTCAGAAATGAGGCCTCCAGTTTATTCACTGTGTCATAACTTTCTTTTCTAACACTCACCTTCTTTCATTCCTCCTACTTCACTTCCTTTCACCTCTCATACCTTTCTGTTCTTTCTTACTCATTCTCCTTTCAATTATCAATGCACTATATTTCACTTACTCTTCATTTTTTAAGATTATAGCTCTTTGATGAGAATTGGAGGTAGTTCTGAAAAGAACTTTTGGTTTTCTTCTTTTAACTGAACAGGAACAAAAACAGGGAATAGAAACTACTCAACAGGAGCAAAAAGAAAAGAAAAAAATTAGGGGTGGGAAGGGCAGTGATGGTTCTCCAATGCCCGAACCATGAGCAGGACACTTTGCTCCCCATAGGTGAGGAGTTGATTGCAGTATCTGCATCTGACGACCCCATGGTTAAATGCAGGTTGAATGTTTGCTACCTGCCCCTGAGATTGTTCTCTTCCAGAAGAAGTTGCTCCTCCTGTTGATGTAGAGGCCCCATCTCTGGGAACCTCTTGTGCCAGAGCCCTGACACTTTCCCGGGCAAAATTCTGGGGGTGCCTCCTCTCCACATGGCGAATCATGGTGAAGTTGCCAAAAGAGTATTTTTTTTGGGGGTTACCCCGTGACAGGACCTGTTTGCAGATCCTGCACTCTACTTTTGGTGCATTCACCTTCTTCTGGTCTGCTGGAAACTTAAAAAATTTCCAGATGAAATGTTCTTTGACCTTCGGCTGAGGAGGCTCTTCATCAATGAAATCATTGGAGTCATCTTCACTGCTGGATGGTCTGGCAGCCATGATGAATCCAGGAATATGGAGCAGCAAAAAAGGCAGGTCTTTCAGTCACAAAAGTGAAAGAAGAAGTGAAGGAAATGGGTGGGGATTTCATTCATTGTAAAAAAAAACTGTTAGCAACCAATGAAAAGTGTTATTTTAGGGTCACATGACCCGACGCGTTTACGCTGCGCGCTCCGGTGCACTTCCGGGTGCGTTTACGCAGCGTGATCGTAGGCGCTTCCGGGGCGCAAACGTGGCGCGATCGTAGGCGCTTTTGCGTGCGTTTATGCGCCGCGCACGTAGGCGCTTCCGAGGGCACTTACGTTGCGCGCCGAAGTGACGTCATCAATCTTTCATAGAAATGCATAATCATTTTCCTTATTAAAAAAACCAAATTTTATTTGTATGGTACGAAATGTTTTGCATTATTATTAACTTTTCATTCATATTTTTTTTCACGAACGACAGTTGCGCTCTGGGTGCGCTTTCAGATGAGCTCTCGGAAAAGCTTACCGGAGAGCTTAGCTGAAAGCTTCCCGGAGCGCGCACCCAGAGCGCAAAAAAAAAAAATTATATAAAAAAAATGAATACTTAAAAAAAACAGCAAATTGTAAAAAAAAAAAAAGGTTAGAAACTCGATATACAAAGGAATTAGCATTTAAAAAACCTATGAAATTCACTGAAAAAACCATAGGTTTCACACCAGTTATAGTTAGGAATTAGTATTTAAAAAACCTATGAAATTCACTGAAAAAACCATAGGTTTCACACCAGTTATAGTTAGGAATTGCGATTCTCATATTTACATGTCTAGAGAATCTGGATTTCATTAAGGACACGGAGGCTGACATTATGCAAAGTCTTTTATTTGCAGCTCCAAGCAGCCGCCTACATCACAATAGACTAAGCTCTAAAGAGAACAATGGCAACGGCAAATGGCATTGAAATTCCCACGTTATAGTTAGATGGACTCACTATAACTTGCGCGTGCAATGCACTGCTGATGATGTCTTATTAAGCCAGTTAACCAATCAATTTTTAAAAACCATCCATTTAGACACTTATTTAAACATTTATTCTTCCATCAACTTTTACATATACATATATAAAATATATTTATTTTTCAGAAAGACACACATTCACTGGATGGTGTCATCAGTGATGTCATGAGTGATGTCACTGACCATGTCATGAGTGATGTAATATGTGATGTCATCAGCAGTGCATTGCACGCGCAAGTTATAGTGAGTCCATCTAACTATAACGTGGGAATTTCAATGGTTTTATATCAGTAAAATTTCCAGCTAACTATAACTGGTGTGAAACCTATGGTTTTTTCAGTGAATTTAATAGGTTTTTTAAATGCTAATTCCTAACTATAACTGGTGTGAAACCTATGGTTTTTTCAGTGAATATATATATATATATATATATATTACCTACTGGCAATAGCCAGTAGGTATATATAGTTAGGACCTAGCTACCATAGGAAATCCGCAACATTCTATTGGGAATAACTTTGGCGCCAGTTGAGGAATTTGTGAGTAATTTTCCAAAATTTAGGCAAGCTCCGCTCCGCTCCTTCCCTTGAAGTTTTGGGGGGATTCGTCATGCGGGGGCCGAGAAAAAAGGGGGGGCCCAAAACGTGTTTTCCCCATGTTAATTTCCATAGGACGATTGGACACGGCTACAGCCCGAACGGCTGAACGGAATTACACCAAACTTGGCAAAATTGTAGGGACTGGTACGCAGAAGTGCCTTTTCTATATTTGGTGAAAATTGCTCCAGTGATTTTTACGAAAATTAACTTCAAAAACACATATATATCTATGTCAACATTGAATGGGTTTGCTTAGATTGAGCCGCACATCTTAAATTGTTACGCCAAGTATAAAGGGGACATCAAATCGTTATACAATTGCAACTGCGGCGAGGGTGCTGAGGGTATATGACACCTACCCACCAAGGTGTTGTTTCGTCCCAGGATCAAAAAGAACCTAGGTCATACATACAAGAATAGAATACCTCAGCACACCCTTCTCATTATTTCTAATACCAGTAGTATAAATTTTGCTTCACACAGTCTTTGTAATCTCAGTGCCCTATGTAATTCAGTCCAAGAAAAAATTATAGTCTCAGGAGGTAATGATAGAATAGTCCAAACAGGTCTTCTTGGATCGAAGTCTGTTTATTTTCATATATCACAGGAAGAAAGCAGCCGACGCGCGTTTCGCCCACAGGGCTTTTTCAAGGCTTGTAGTTATACATCTTCTAGTGACTAAAATCCACAGAATTCCTTGTTGAAACCGACTCAATATGGGGGAATATGTTCGTTTCCTTTCCAAATTGGTAATCGAGATCCCAAATTACATAACATCCAAAACCAAGGTATAGGTTTTTTCCATGAATCTTGATAAATCCAATGGTGTATCTATCCGAAACACCGAAGGGCAGTGTACCGCGCCCACACGAATCCAATGCACACACCAATGGTGTATGCATTGGATTCGTGTGGGCGGGTGGGATATCATATTGGATATATCTTTAACCTAATATAGAGTTAGTGATAAAAGCCGATGTAATACATATTCCGTGATTGACAGGAATTAATAACACAAACATTGGGAATATCTTCCACTCCCATATGAGTCGGTTTCAACAAGGAATTCTGTGGATTTTAGTCACTAGAAGATGTATAACTACAAGCCTTGAAAAAGCCCTGTGGGCGAAACGCGCGTCGGCTGCTTTCTTCCTGTGATATATGAAAATAAACAGACTTTGATCCAAGAAGACCTGTTTGGACTATTCTATCATTACCTCCTGAGACTATAATTTTTTCTTGGACTGAATTACATAGGGCACTGAGATTACAAAGACTGTGTGAGGCAACATTTATACTACTGGTATTAGAAATAATGAGAAGGGTGTGCTGAGGTATTCTATTCTTGTACATATATATCTATATGCGCGCTTCGAGTGCTTACAGGTACGCGTACCGGGGAGCGCACCCAGCGCGACACGGAAGTGCGCGAGCTGGAAGCTGAATGGCTCACGGGTGTCTGAACATTCCAAACGGTCCGGAGAGTCCGCCATCTCGTGTCTCGGTAGAACCGAGACACAAGAGGTGAAAACAAAAGGGGGAAACTATAAAAGGGGGCAGGGTAGAGACCCCCTGACCCCCTAGGTTTTATCAGGGGGGCCTAGGAGGACCCCAAAGGTAAAAAAAACTAATTTATTTTTGAACTATATACGGCCTGAAACCTATGTTTTCTCATATATATATATATATATATAGATATATATTATCTACTGGCGGTTGCCAGTAGGTATATATAGTTAGGATTTTTTTCCTATGGGATTTCTGAAAATTCTATGTCGAATACCTTTGACGTTTGTGGACGGAATTGGCTGAAATTTTCAGGAAAATGGCACATTTTGTTTCTGAGCAGCCCCTGAAAATTTGGGGGGGTTTCGTCAAGGGGGGGCCGAGAAAAAAGGGGGGTCCCAAACCGCGTTTTTCTCATTCATTTTTCCATAAGGCGGTTGGACTCACTTTTAGCTCGAACGGCTGAATGGATTTACACGAAACTTGGCAAAATTGTAGATATGGGATGCCCGACGTGCCTTTGCTATGTCTCAATATATGTGCTCCAGTGGATTTTGAGAAATTAACGTTTTAAAAAATAGATATATCTGTGACAGCGTCCCGGTTAGCGCCCCGGTTGGCGTACCTGACGCGTAACGGAACTTCGCGAAGTGAAGCTGATTGGCTCTCCGGTGTCTGTCAACATTCTAAACAGTCCGGAACAGCCGCCATCTTGTCTCTCGGTAGGATCGAGAGACAAGAGGTGGAGAAAAACGAAGGGGGAAATTAATGAAAGGGGGCAAGGTAGACCCCTCCTGACCCCCTAGGAATGATGTGGGGGCTATTAAAGGGTCCCGTGGGGCAAAAAATAAAAAAATTAAAAATTCGATTACGCGAACCGGGAAGCTGACCGATAGCGTAACAGGAGTTTGCCATTTTATGTTTCGCTCGAATTTAATCACAAGATGGAGGAAAAACAATGTGGGAAATGGGTATAAGGGGGCACGGGAGACGTATCCGGACCCCCTGGGTTTTGTGAGGGTGGCTGAGGAGGCTCATATATGTCGAAAAAAATTATTTTTTATTTTTCGCGCGGTTAGCTGCCGGTACGCGAACCGGGTAGCGAACCTGGAAGCGAACATAAGTGAAAATTAGTGAAGAAAGGTACATTCGAAATTTTTAAAGAGTAATTATAGTTAAGGTAGCTCTGAAAAGAGCTTTTGGGTTCTGTGTAAGTTCTAGGTACTTATCAGTAGGTACCAATACACAGTCTTAAATTTTGTATGAAAACTCTGTTTCTCTCATCTGAGAAGTGCACACCATCTTCTCTGTAGATATCTTGCATGTAGTAACGCAAGTTATTGTTGTAGATGGAGCCCATTCCATGGTCTCTCATGTAAGCTGAAACAGACTTATTTGCATGCTTCCTCTCTTTTTCAATTTGTGGACAAAATTGATTGGACCACCTCCATTTCTGTCTTTGGCATATATTTGAATACACCAAGGCAGTTTGAGGAAAAAGTGCCATCAATTGCTCAAAGGTGTCCTTTAAAAGCATTCCCAGACCTACCCCAGTCAAAGTGCCCAAATCATTTCCTGCACAGTGCACTATTATGAGGTCAGGGTTTGGTAAATGCAAAAAGGTTTTCACCAATGGTATCAATTGATGAGATCTCAATCCTCTCTGCCCAATCCATTTGATTTCCACATTTTGTAAATTGAGGTTGTGTAAATTTCTGTTATCAGCATACCTGTGAGCCCAGTGGATGTAACTATGTCCAAGAATCCAGACAGAAAACATGGTGAGAGGAGGTTCTGCTGCAGTCAGATGAAGTGTGGGAATGAAATGGCAGTTGGAACAGTAGGAGTTTGTAATGAAAAAAACTGTGGAGTTTTAGTGCTAATGATTCAGTAGCAGTGATTGGTGGATTTACATTGCTGAAAACAGAAAGTTAGGGTGCATGGATGTGTTCTTTGAAAGATGTAATTTGAATGTTTAAGAAAAAATGATTTTAAGAAACATTGCAGTGGATTAGCAGGTGTACTGAGAGTTCAGAGTTCATTTGAAACATTGTTGTGTGAACTTGTAAACATGAGAGGTCTATCAGGAGGTAGTTGCTATGGAAAAAGGGCAGAAAGGGCAGAGGGGGAAGGGTGTTGATTTGAAAAAAGTGAGGGAAGAGTTTTGATTGGGTGATATGAGAGATATGTGTGATGAAATACAGCATTTCTGTGCCTTTGTTGGTTGCAGCCTCTGGAGTGCATACCCTTTGCTCTGCTAAAGAAAAATTGGTGTGTTTCTGAGACTGTTTTGAAATTTAAAAAGCATTTGCTAAAGTGAGAAAAAAATTCCTTTAATTTAGATAGAGTCTAGTATAGTTTATGGAGAAAATAAGGAAGCCAGCGGTGCATTTAAAATGTTGTTTTGTGTCAAGTGTTTTCATTATCTTTTCCAAAAAGATTTTGCTTCTTTGACAAATTATAATTAAAGATAATGTGAAGTATTAGTACTGACAGGGTGTACCTGTACATAGGAACTGTGCTGTGTTTTCAAATTATGACCAGAAAATCGTTTTTAAAAAAAAAGAAATGCTTTTTACATTTATGAGAAGGACAAAATGGTGTCTGCTTCTTTAAATAAATATTTCACTTCCCACCATGAATATGGGAGAATAATTTGCTTGTTTCTCGGTTTAAAAACTCGTTTCTTGAAGTCATTTAGGTTTCACAATATGTTCTGCAAGAGTTACATGGTCAACATGGGGGCATATTTACAAGGCTTATGAGCCACATTCACGTCATTTTCCCCACTTTAAAAGTGACTTTAAAGGTGGTGCAAGGTCCTTGTAAATACACCCTCATGAGTGCTTGGCAAATTTAAGTCATTTTCCCCTGGTGCATGTGCCTTGTAAATATGCCACTATGTGTGCTAGACAATTTAAAGTCACTTCTTTCATGAATCTGGGAGACTAATTTGCTTATATGATGTGTTTAAAAATCGTGCTAAGGGGAGAAAAGATTCCTTTAATTTAGAAAGAGACTAGTATGCTTTTTGGAGAAAATAAGGAAGCCAGCTGTGCATTTAAAATGTTGTTTTGTGTCAAGTGTTTGCATTATGTTTTACAAAAAGATCTTGCTTCTTTGACAAATTATAATTAGAGATAATGTGAAGTATTAGTACTGACAGGGTGTGCTTGTACATAGGAGCTGTGCTGTGCTTTCAAATTATGACCAGAAAATCTTTTTTTTTTTTAAAGAAATGCTTTTTACATTTATGAGAAGGACAAAATGGTGTCTGCTTCTTTAAATAAATATTTCACTTCCCACCATGAATATGGGAGAATAATTTGCTTGTTTGTCGGTTTAAAAACTCGTTTCTTGAAGTCATTTAGGTTTCACAATATGTTCTGCAAGAGTTACATAGTCAACATGGGGGCATATTTGCAAGGCTTATGAGCCACATTCACGTCATTTTCCCCACTTTAAAAGCGACTTTAAAGGTGGTGCAAGGTCTTTGTAAATACACCCTCATGAGTGCTTGGCAAATTTAAGTCATTTCACCGTGGTGCAAGGTCCTTGTAAATACGCCCCCTTGTGTGCTTGGCAAATTTAACTACTGACAGGGTGTACTTGTACGTAGGAGCTGTGCTGTGTTTTTAATTTATGACATGAAAATGGTTTATAAAGAAAAGTAATGCTTTTTACATTTATGAGAAGGACAAAATGGTGTGTGTTTCTTTTAACAAATATTTCACTTTTCACCATCAATGTGGGAGAATAATTTGCTTGTTTGTCGGTTAAAAAATCGTTACTTTAAGACATTTAGGTTTCACAATATGTACTGCTAGAGTTTCATAGTCACTATGATAATAATGATATACATTTAGGACTGTTTTGTGGGCATGGATATGCTGAGGCTTCTGTAATTGTCAAAGGAGGTGAGTTATGTACATTGCACTGCTGCATACAGTCCTCACCTTCTGCGTACTCTTGGATATGCTAGACTATATCTGCACAATGAGATACCTAAGCTGAGGAAACACAGGTGATGTGATTGTGAAATGAGCAAAAATATTTGCACGTTTTTCAATTACATCACCTGTGTTTCCTAACATTACTAATCACATTATGCAGATGAGGTTTAGGCCTGTCCAGGGAGACAGAGGAGGTCTGGCCTTTGTTCAAGAGTGCAGTGGACATGACTCACTTCATCTGTAGGCCTGCACATGTATTATCTCCTCTGTACTCTTCAACAAGCCTAAATTTCATCTGCAACCCTGAGTAGGCCTCACCTCAAACAAACCTCTGGATAGGCCACACCTTATCGGCATCCTGAACCAATCTTTTAAAATGTTAGGGGCAGATTTATGATAGCCGTGCGCCTCTTTTGCGCTGCCGTTGCTTCACTTTTGTGACGCAGCGGCGGCGCAATAGATGCGCCATGTTGCGACATATTTACAACGCGAATAAACAGGTGAGCAACCCAATATACCCTTGCGGGCTCGGGCAAGGTTAATACAAAAAGAGTTGGCCAGCAAGGGGTTTTGTTGATTAACTGGTTTACAGCACCATAAGGACCTGTATTATATCATTGTACCCGGGTCTGGAATAAATCAATGGCTGTTTTTGATTTTGATAATTTCTTAAAAAGAGTCCAGTAAAATCAGGACAACACAGTGTTACCACACTAACACCATATATGCACTAAGTAGAAAATTTTAAGTAAAGAAACGGAAAGACCAGGATTTTGTGTTATTAGAGTATTATTATTCAAGTCAGGCAGGGTACATACATAGATATTATTTAGATATTCAAGGTATTGGTAGTATCATCCTTAAACATATCTAAACATTAAGTCCAAACTGCTCAAAAATAAATACAATGATTTCAACTCAAAAATCAGAAGAAAATCAAAGGAAGGTGAAAACACAAAATATGCAGAGATGGACTGAAGTAGTCGACGTTTCGGTCTTTTTGAAGATTTCACAAGACCATCATCAGGACAGAGAGGTTATATATACAAGTGATGACCCTCTGTGAAAAAAATAACACATTATTACAATAAATATATATATTTTCTAAATACCTGGTTCCTAATTCTTTATTTTTACTGTATTTCATTAATTTAACACAGTGACATTTGGGCACTTGAGAAACAGTATCTGCCCTGAACCAACGCCACGATTCAAAGTGTTGCGCTCGTCTTAAATACTTATAGACGTACACTCAAGAAATCTAAGTGAGTAAGATAACTACACTCTCTTAGGACCTTTTTTATGATTAATTAACTGTTTTTGAAAAAATTCAATTGCTTTCTCTACAGTCGCCACACCGACCCCCCCTTTTTTTTAAACCAACTGATCATTAAATGTACATAAATGCAAATATATTTTGACTTGTAAAAATAAAGAATTAGGAACCAGGTATTTAGAAAATATATATATTTATTGTAATAATGTGTTATTTTTTTCACAGAGGGTCATCACTTGTATATATAACCTCTCTGTCCTGATGATGGTCTTGTGAAATCTTCAAAAAGACCGAAACGTCGACTACTTCAGTCCATCTCTGCATATTTTGTGTTTTCACCTTCCTTTGATTTTCTTCTGATTTTTGAGTTGAAATCATTGTATTTATTTTTGAGCAGTTTGGACTTAATGTTTAGATATGTTTAAGGATGATACTACCAATACCTTGAATATCTAAATAATATCTATGTATGTACCCTGCCTGACTTGAATAATAATACTCTAATAACACAAAATCCTGGCCTTTCCGTTTCTTTACTTAAAAATTTCTACTTAGTGCATATATGGTGTTAGTGTGGTAACACTGTGTTGTCCTGATTTTACTGGACTCTTTTTAAGAAATTATCAAATTCAAAAACAGCCATTGATTTATTCCAGACCCGGGTACAATGATATAATACAGGTCCCTATGGTGCTGTAAACCAGTTAATCAACAAAACCCCTTGCTGGCCAACTCTTTTTATATTTACAACGTGACGCATCTAGGCAGATGTGTCACGCTGTAAAGCCCTGCGCCACATGAAATCTGCGTCAGGTTTCATGTGGCCGTTCTGTCGCAGGGTGGGCATTCCCTTGCATGAAAGTCCTGTAAAACTAACGCAGTGAAATCTACAAGATTTCACTGAGTCAGCTTTATGGCATTGCTGAATCAAATCCTTACGCCTGCTTGAAGCAGGCGTAAGGAGTGACGCACCATGCAATGTATGGCTCGCCCTTGTGCATTGCAGGAGTCAAATCGCACTTGCGATGTGACTCCTGCAATGCGCCGCTTTTGCGGTACAGATGCATGACGCATGTGTGCCGTTTTTGCCCCATGGTGCTCCACATTGTAAATGTTAAAAGTGACGCATAAGTGGTGCAAGGGCCTTGTAAATACACCCCCATGTGTGCTTGGCCATTTTAAGTCACTTCCCCCTGGTGCAAGGGCCTTGCAAATACGCCCTCATGTCTGCTTGGCCATTTTAAGTCACTTCCCCCTGGTGCAAGGGCCTTGTAAATACGCCCCCATGTGTGCTTGGCCATTTCAAGTCACTTCCCCCTGGTGCAAGAGCCTTGTAAATACGTCCCCATGTGTGCTTGGCCATTTCAAGTCACTTCCCCCTGGTGCAAGGGCCTTATAAATACGCCCTCATGTGTGCTTGGCCATTTCAAGTCACTTCCTCCTGGTGCAAGGGCCTTGTAAATACGCCCTCATGTGTGCTTGGCAATTTTAAGTCACTTCCCCCTGGTGCAAGGGCCTTGTAAATACGCCCTCATGTCTGCTTGGCAATTTTAAGTCACTTTCCCCTGGTGCAAGGGCCTTGTAAATACGCCCTCATGTGTGCTTGGCAATTTTAAGTCACTTCCCCCTGGTGCAAGGGCCTTGTAAATACGCCCTCATGTCTGCTTGGCAATTTTAAGTCACTTCCCCTTCGTGCAAGGGCCTTGTAAATATGCCTTCATGTGTGCTTGGCAATTTTAAGTCAATAACAATTACATCAACAATGTCTGATGTGGAACAATCTCTAGATGTGGAACAATCTCTAGATGAGGAACAATCTCTAGATGAGGAACAATCTCTAGATGTGGAACAATCTCTAGATGAGGAACAATCTCTAGATGTTGAATTAAAATTATATAAAAGTTTTCAAAAACACCCTGTGTGAAGTGTCTTTAATATAACTGTGAAATAGAGTCTCAAAATTAGTTGAGATTAACATATAACAGAGCACAGGTCATATGTAGAAGAATTCCATTCCATTGCTACTATTTGAGAGTTTAAAATGTGTCTATGTTGTTAAATTACTGTAGGTAGAATTGACAACTAGTGTGTTAATTGTTTGCCTACTGTTATTGGTTTACTGTTTGGTAATAGTGCTTAATAACAATTTTTTTTTAAAAAATTCCACAGATTCAACTGAAGATCTTTTGAAAAATTCAAAAATGCCCTCAAGGCAGAGGAGAAAAAAAGAAGCAAAGCAACTTACACTCCACCTTGGTAAACATTTGCAGCAGTCGTCTACTATAAAATCATGTCAAGTCGCCAAAAAAGCTCCGGGTAAGAAAATGAAATCATTTTTAAAAAGAATTTGCAGACAAAAAAATACCACTCCAGAACATGTTTTAGTGCAGAAGAAGAGAGACAATTTAAATGGAAAGGAAAGGCCCGTCAAAAAAGTTTCTGCTAGAGCAGGAGATAACTCTGTGCATGGCAGTAGAAGGGAAAATCAGTTCAGGGACATTCGTAGACGAATGTTCCGCAACAGGATAATTGTCAATTTGTTAAAAAATGTTAAAAAAGGTCAACAGAAAGTGGCATTTTATAAGAAAAAGAAAAATGTAGAGAAAATTATTGATCAGGCTTTCGAAATTAAGCGAAAGTTATTTATTTTGGTAATCAATAGAATTAGGAAACTAAGCAAGGTAATTTATGATTTCAAATCAAATAGTAGATGGAAGAGAGTAGTTAATCGTATTAATTTTTGTGAAGTTTTCTCAGGAGAATGGATGCATAGTTCAAGTTGTGAGGCATTTTTCAATGAGGAGAGTTACTTCCAGGACAATGATTTGGTGCATGCAGTTGACACCAGTGGTCGAGCATATGAGGTGAAAGACGGTTGTCCGGTTGAAAAAGAAAAACTTGTGTCTGCAGATGCAGAAGAGGTGTTAGGTGATGAAGTTTTAGGAAGACGTCCTAAGGGTCCAGTGTACACCTGGAAGTGTAGTAGTGTTTGCAGTGTGCGACAGGATTCCATCAATTTGCTTTGTGATTTTGTTTGTACATTTAATAAGAAAAGTTTAAAACAGAAAATGAAGTTGTTGCAAGAATTAGATCCTTGCAGAGTGAGAGAAGTAACAGGTTTGCATGGTCATTCACTGGCTTGTCTTTCCAGAAGAATATGCCAGAGTGTTTTTCATCATTTCAGGATGCTAGCAGTGCATCATAATAAAGTGAGGAAATTAGTGAGAATGTTGTATTATGCTAAGAGTCCAGCAATTATGCTTAAACAAATAAGCAGTGCTCTTTTGCATGGTTCCGAACTACATGTGAAGAATATTTGTGAAGAAATTGAGTTCTGTTACTTTGCTAGTAAAGAGAACAATGTTGAAATTGACCCAGTAGAAGAAGGTAATGTGGAAGAGAGTGTACAGATTTCTAATATAGATAAGTTTCACAAGGAAATTTCCATCTTTCAGGTGAAATCAAGTGAGAGGCCTAATTTCACTTGTGTGTGTTGTCGACGGACTTATTATAAGAATCAGACTAAGTTAGTGGATTTATATGCAAAAAGTGAAATGGAAAACAATAGTGAATGGAAGGATTTTGTCACATACTTGATGGTAGAAAATTGTTTTGATTTGGGATCGGACCAACGTATGTGTACTTATTGTTTTAACAAATTAAACCAAAACCGGATGCCTGCTAGAGCGGTTCATAATAATCTGGAATTGGTTGACATTCCTTCTGAATTGAAGGATTTAAATACTTATGAATCTATTTTGATTCAAAGTGTGCATCCCTTTCAGGCTATTGTACGAATGGAGCCAAAGACAGGGAAATTGCCTCCATCAGATTTACAGAGAGGATTAAAGGGAAGAGTTGTTTATTTGCCTTTAGATTTGAAGAAAAACATTAATACAATTGGAGTAGAGAAAGTGGAAGAGGAACCTCTGGTTATCCTAGTTAATGGGGTTCCGACAAAGAGTAAGAAAATCTGGCAAGATTTAGTGGATGTAAGGAAAGTCAAAAAGGCAAAATTGTATTTGATAAAAAACAATGAGTACCACAAAAATGTATGTGTTGCAGAAGAGGAAGTAAGTGAAGAAGAGGACAGCGATTTGTGTGCTGGACAAATTGAGAAAGTAGAAGCCTCTAAAAATGAAGAAATATATGAACATTATAGTGTTCATCCTTTGCATTCCAAGGAAGTCATGGGGAATGCTATTGAGTTGTTTCAAATGAAACAAGCCAAAGGGAGTCCCATTAGTGTTTGGGAGGAAAGCTTGGAAGCACTGTGTTTTCCACAGTTATTTCCCACAGGTCGAGGAGGACGATATGATGAGCGACCTGATCAAATTCCTGCTTCTGAATACCGCACTTTACGATTGTATGCAGAAGATCCTAGGTTTCGTCAATGCATTCCCTATTTGTTTCATCTACTGTTTGAAAGTGATCTGTCTGGACTGTCTTATGCAGTGAACCACATCTTGAAAAGTGGTGTACAACTGCGAAATATCTCGGCAAGGGACTTTATGGATAAAGTCAATGTGCAAGACAGCATTTTGAATTCTCACCTGATTAATCTCATGGCATGTCAGCGTGGTACTAATGAGTATTGGTACCGTTGTCATGGTGACTTAAAATGTATGCTGAGGAACTTAGGAACTCTCACATGGTTCCTCACTCTCAGCTGTGCTGAGTATGACTGGGAAGACTTTCTTGAATTTCTACGAGAGGCAAATGAAAACATTGAAAATATTGAATTCAAGACACCCGGAGAACTGTGCTCTTTGGATCCAGTGAATGTATGCAGGTACTTCAATCATAGATTTGAAGCTATGATGTCTTTCATCACGAACAAGAAAAATCCACCTCTTGGAGAGGTGTTGGATTTTTTCTGGAGAAAGGAGTATCAAGCAAGAGGTGTTCCTCATATACATATGCTGCTGTGGATCAAAGATGCACCCAAATTTGGAACAGATCCGGATGATTTAGTGATGAGTTTCATAGAACAGTATTCTACATGTGCTGTTCTAAAGACAAAGGAAGACAAAAGTCTAAGAGAACAAGTTTTAAGGTTTCAAAGCCATCGTTGTGGAAAGTACTGTCGTCGTAAATTCAGAAACAAGAACAAGTACTACACAAAATGTCGTTTTGGATTTCCACGATCGGTGATATCTAAAGGAAGAGTGAACAATTTGATGTCTTCACTGCGACATAATGTGACGAGGAAATCACCCAAAAATACATACAATTTGAAAAGAAACGACGAGTCCAAGTACATCAACGACTACAACCCAGTGATTTTGTTCATGTGGAATGCTAACATGGATATACAGTTTGTGGCTGACAACTGTATGGCTGTGGCTCGGTATGTGACGTCTTACATCACAAAGAAAGAAAAGACAGAACTGAAGGATATGTGGGAGGACATTTCCCATGAAAAGAGCCTCAGTAAGAAGTTGTACAGTTTCAGTCTGAAGATGTTGTCGCATCGAGAAATCGGAGCTTACGAATGTTCTGACTGGTTATCTTCAGCAAGTCTCTATGCCAAATCTAGGAGTATCATTTGGGCGAGTCTTGGTCTTGCTGCAACGCGTAATCGAGTTCTGAAACCTGTACGGGAAATTGAGTATTTGGCGGAGAAGGAGCTCAGGAGGATGCGGTTAACTTAGAAGATTTGGAAAGACAACTCAACGTTGAGCAGAGGAAAATATATGACGAAGTTACCAACCAAATTGATCATGGATTAAGTCATGAGAAGAAAGAGTGCTCATGTACGTCGTTGAAGCCTGTCCGACTGTACGTGAGTGGAGAAGCAGGAACTGGAAAAAGTTTCCTCATTAAAGCAATTTCATGTTATCTGCAGAAACGGACTGAGTCATCGCTGTCTTGTGTTGTCACCGCTCCAACTGGACTGGCTGCACATAACATTAAAGGTATTACTTTGCATCGGCTACTGATGCTGCCAGTGGAGCATGATAACAAATTACAATACCACAAGTTATCTGGAGATGCTTGTTGTGAAGTATCTAGAGTCCTGAAGAAGATGAAACTTCTTATCATTGACGAAGTAAGCATGGTTTCCAATGTCATGCTTGCCTTTGTGCATTTGAGAATGCAGGAAGTTCTTAAAACAGAGTATGATGTGTTATTTGGTGGCAAACACATCATTGTTTTCGGTGATCTTCTGCAGCTGACACCAGTGAAAGGACAACCAGTGTTTAAACTGCTTATGCATGAAGATACCAGGAAGTGCCTAGGGAGCATTGGCAACGTTAACATATGGTTAAACTTCAATTATGCTGAGCTGCATGAAAATATGCGTCAGGCGAAGGATGAAGATTACAAGAATATTCTACAAGATGTTAGAATCGGGAAAGTGACCGAGCATGGGAAAGAAGCTTTACATGCACGATTACTGTCAAATTTGTATCCAGAAGAAGACGTTCTGCCAGAGAATATTTTTCAGAAAATTACTGAGAAGAAATCTGGAATATGTTTAATGCCAACTCTTGCAGAATGTTCCATCTTCAACAACAAAACGTTGAATTTAGAAAACCAAGAGATTGTGAAACTGAAAGCTATTGACAGAATAGAGCATATGGGAGCAACAATTATTTTGTCTGAGAATTTGAAATCTAAATTGGATTCATTAGAGAAGACTATATATAAAACTGCTGGTTTTGAAAAGACTCTGAATGTGTGCTTAAATTGCCGTATCATTTTGAGAAGGAATTTACATGTTAAAAGAGGTCTGGTAAATGGATCAATGGGTAATGTTGTTGATTTTGAGAAATACAGAAATAGAGATGGAATTGAAGTTTTAAAAATTAAATTTGATGGCATTGAGGAAGTACAGCTAATTGGTCGTTGCACAGCTAGGTTTTTGCTTGTAAAAGACTTATATGTTCGCCGTAAGCAATTTCCTGTTTGCTTGGCATATGCGGTGACAATCCATAAATCACAAGGTTTAAGTGTAGACAGTGCTTTGGTGAATATTGGCAGTTCTGTGTTCAAAGAGGGTATGGCTTATGTAGCATTGTCACGAGTCAGAACTTTATCGGGATTGTACTTGATTGAGTGTGATGTCACAAACATTTGTGCAGATCTAGATTGTGTTAAGGAATACAATAGGTTAAGAAGAGAGTATGCGCCACATTTGCCTCAATATCATTTGTTTGAGAAACGTGTGGTAGGACGGAAACGAAGAAATGTCACCAATAGTAGGGAGGTTGTAGCAAAAAGACCAATAGTCGATGAACCCAAAATTGTAAGCAGAAAGAAAATGAATTCTGTTGAAGATCTTGTTGGTTTTCAATTTGAAAATAGTTCTAGTGTCAATCAGATATGCTAATGTAGTGGTTAATGTTGTCTTTTCTCTAGAAACTTTAAAAGAACAGATTATGATCAATTCAGATCAAAGTTTTTGCTGTTTGTTGAATTCTGTGTTAGAGAAATGTAGCGCTGATAGAACAAGAGTAGAAAGTGTGTCTGAAATTCTGTTAGACAAATGTTCAGGTCAAACACAATTCTCTCAAAATATTCAGCAAGATTGTCAGGAGTTTTTAATGTATATGGTTGATGTATTGCAAGATGAAGGTGTAGATGTAGATCATCTGTTTGGCCTTTCTTATCAATGGCAGCATGACTGCGAGAATTGTAGGGTATCAAGTACTACTAGTGTAGACTCAGAAAGATTTATATATTTAACTTTGCCAGACAGTAAATCAGTATCCTTGAATAAGCTAGTAAAAGCAGCCGATCAAAACATGGAGTGTAGCCAATGTAAGTCTGCAATGCTGTCCACATTATTAATACGAAGATGTGGCCAGTATGTCATTTTAATGTTCCAACGATGTAGGCCTGATGGAACAAAATTGACAACTTTAATTAAAAATTTTGTGGCTTCGCAGTTGTCAATATCAGGAAGGACTTTTCTAACTGCAGCAATTATATATCATGATGGTCCTTCAACAACATCAGGACATTACACAGCTTATTTGAAGTCTGGAAACGGCTGGTCATTCTGCAATGATTCTGTTTTAACTTTCAAAAAAAGATTGCCTTTTCACCTTAAAAATTCTTACCTGGTGTTCTTACAACCAAAATTTTAGGGAAGGAATCTCAGGATTTGCTCCGAGGAATTTCAAGAGGTTCTAATGGCTCCTACATTATATGGCCTTGTGGATAAGTGTAGTACAGAGCGAAAACTGTTATTTATTGTATGTCACATTTTTGTTAAAACGATGGAGCTTTTCTTTCAGAAAGTGGTGGGCAGAAAATAATAACAGCACAACAGAGTATAAGCTGTTCATAGGACATCCTTTGACGTCATGGAAAGTAAGTTACTTTTGAGGAGTTCTGATTTCTGATTGGTTATATTATATGGGGTTTTTAAACACAATCATTTTGATTGTGTTTTTTTTCCCCGCTGTTATATGATGAATACCTTCAACTCACTATTTTTAGTGAAATTTGATATATTCTGAGAACAGCAAAAATAAGCCATTTAATATGTATAATTAATTCTGTACTTTGAATTGTGATTTTTAATATGTACTCATCTTGTCTCATGCTCACTCATTTTTTACTACCTTCTATCAGTCCTCTTTAGATACTCACATTGCCTTTTGTTTTATACTCTTTCACCCTTGTTCTCTAACTGCACTTATCTTTCAAACATTGTTTCCCTATTCTAACTCTGCTTTTTTCTTTTCTCCCTTGCACCATTTTCCAGCTTTTAGACCCTCTGTTTCGCTTGTCTTTTCCATCTTTCCTCCCTTTGTTTTCTAAATTAAAAAGTGTTATGTTCTCCTTTTTTGGTGCAATCAGTTAGTATAACTCACCCTCACTTACTTATTTTTCTTTCTTGTCTTACTCAGTCTGTATCTGACAGTCTTTCCTTCACTTCTTCTGTCTCCTCTCTCCCTCACACTTTTCTCCTTATTCACCCTTTCCTTATATAGTTTACCTTACTCACTTTCTTTTAGTATCTTACATATCTTCAATTTAGTTTTCTCTTTCATCCTTCTTTTCTGTCAATGAAACTATCTTCCTTTTTTTTCTCTTAGTAATTTACTGTATTACAATTTCTTGTTGTCTCTGTCTGTCAATCACCGTTTCTTTCTCTTTCTTTCTGCATGTTTATCTCTAACTTTATTTCTTTGTAAAATTGGATGATTTTTAATCTTTACCCTTGTCTTTTCTAATTTTTAAATACATGTTTTAATATTTTGTAAATTTTTGTTCTTTCTTTCACAGATTGAAAGTATAAAAATAACAAGTGACTAAGTTAACGACAATTATAAGGTAAGTCTTTAGTACTCTTTCCGTTACATCTCTATCACATTTACCTTTTATTAGTTCCACTGCTTCATTTCTTTAACCCTCAGTTTCCTGCCTTTGCTACTTCCCTCATTCCTTTTCTATTACTTACTTATTCTACTCCTTCCACTCCTTTTCTCAGTCCCTCTGTTCTCATAGTTCCTCACTCCTGTTCACTCAGTCCGTCTCTATTACTTCTCACTGTCTCTGTCTCTTCACTCTTTCACTACTTGTTCATTATGCTTTCTCCCTGTAGTTGAAGCACACTATGTTATTTACATTTCTTTGCTGCTTCAATTATTCCTTTTCTGTCACTTCTTCTTTTCTGCTTTCTGTTTTTTCTCTCTGCTATTCCACATGTTTTAACCTTATTCACTGTCACACATCTTGTTTTATTCCTATTTACTTTCGCTCACTGTTTTCGTTACACCTTCCCTCACGGTTGTTGTTTTAGTCCGGTTCTATCCCTACCTCTCATTCCACATACTTTACTGTTTTTCTTCTTAATTTGAATATTCACTCACATTCTCCAAGTAACTCTTGTTTATTATTCTTCTACTCTCCTTTTTTTCTTTCACTTCCTTATCTATTTTGTTTTTCTCAATTATACCCTCTTATATCTTTTCTTTGGAAAATAGATCTATTAAACAGTATCTCTGTGTTACTCCCTCTAGCTGTCTTTCTTTTAACATTACTCTCTGTTTCCTTCCCTTATACTCACTCTTCCTTTTTTTTTAAAAAAAATTTTTGTTTCGCTTCCGGGTCTCGTACTGGCGCGCGAACCGGGAAGCGAATCAAAAGAAAAAGAGGTTGCCAGAGTGCTAAACATTCTAGCAATTTTTTATAAATGGGAGGTAGTTCTGAAAAGAACTTTTTTTTATTGTTTTTGTTGTTTTACATTTTTTTATTATTTTTATGAACATTTTTTTACTTTTTTGTATTTTAAGAACGGTTTTATAATTGTTTTGATTTTTTTGGGGGGAAGAAACGAAAATCAGTCAAAGGTTCAAAATAAGCTTTATTCGATATTTAGACAAATATCATATAAGCATACCTTCATATACATGATTTAAAAATGCATTTATATAACAAATGATTGAAAATGTCTCAGTTTAAAATTTCATACAAAGCTTCGGAAAAAGTTTAAAAGTCTACGTTTAAAAAAGACAGATTAAAAACAGAGAGGAGTAATCGCTATCTCCAATCTCAATCTAAGGTTTTCCTAAATGTTATCACTAATTTTAAAAACTGTTCCATTTTGGTTGTCACCTCCTTATCCTCCAGTTCCTGTAAACGCTCAAAAGCAGTTTTACATGTCCTGATATTCCATCTCTTTAGTAGGGGTAATAATAGGGCTTTTCTCAGAATCCCGTAATACTTGCAGAAGAGGACGGTGTGAATGTTAGATTGTTGTGAAGTAGTATCACAGGGACAGAGACAGGTGATCCGTGACCAGTCGTTGCATTTTGGGAATGTTACGTATCGATAAAAAGAGCCCATTCTGAATCTGGTGAGTAACATCCTTGAGTAGCACGGAAAATCTGATGATAGGTATGGTTGGAGACCCTTCTGAGGTGTTACCCTTTGATATGCCAGGATGGTGTCAGAAAATTTTTGTTTGTTCCATCTGACTGATTCCAAGTGCGTCATTAAAATCGTTCTCAGATGTTTTCGCGAAATATTTTCCAGTGATGATGGATCTGTAAACCACTCTTGGTGCCCGATCTCAAAAAAGAAATTTCTGACATAGTTCAACCAATTCGGTTGGTTGGAATGTTTAGCCCCTTCCAATTTAAAAATGTCTTGTAGCACCTCTCTATTAAAAGCAGTCTCAGGGGTAGTCCAAATTTTGTGCCAGAGGAGGGGGGGTTCAGTTTTTATAGTATCTGTTATGTACGGGAGATCCAGCTCAATGTGCATTTTATATACAGAGGTTACCTTTGAGGCAGCGAGAAGATACCTTAGAAATTGATTTTCCAGAGTTTGTATCATTGAGATGTTTTTATCTACTCCCCAGAGGCCAGCCCCGTAGATAGCGGTAGATGCACATTTTGCTTTATATATAGTTATTAGTTGTTTAACTGGTCTGCCCCCTATCTTTCCTGCAAAGTCCCGGAGACCTCCAATCGCTCTCAAAAAAGCGAGTTTCCTCTTCTCTATTGCCGCTTTCCAGAGTAACTTTCTATGTAGGCAGATTCCCAAATATGTAAATGTCTCCACTGTCTCCAATCTTTGGTCCTCAATAAAGATGGGGCATGGGATTTTTTGTCTTTTGTTACATAGCATGGTGCACGATTTTGCTATGTTGACTTTGAGGCCCCTGTCATTCATAAAAGTCGTGAAAGCTGATACTGCCTTTTGTAGGCCCATTCTGGTCTGGGATAGAATTGCAGCGTCATCTGCATATAGCAGAATTGGAACCGGTTGTCCTCCTATTTTAGGGAAGTCACACTCGATAGTTTTGAGATGCTCGCCGATCGCGTTTATATAAAGGGAGAAAAGCAGGGGAGCCAGAATGCACCCCTGTCTAACCCCTCTGTTGATGTTGAAACGTGGGGAGCACTCTCCCCTCAGTCCATATCTCACTCTGGCTCCTGCATCACGGTACAAAGCCTTAATGAAAAGAAGGATTGATGGATCCATCCCGAAGTGGGTTAAGATATCCCATAGTTGGTCATGCAGGACACAGTCAAATGCTGAGGTGAGATCTATGTATGTTATATACAGACTGTGCCCTTTGATGTCGATGTATTTTGACTTGATTAGGTGTAAATTGAGGACCTGCTCAGTGGTACCTCTGCCTGACCGGAAACCATATTGTAGTTTCGAGAGTATATCTTTTTCCTCTATCCAGGTGGTTAATCTTTTCAGGATTATACGTCCAACAATTTTCATTAAGGTGTCGAGGAGAGATATGGGCCTGTAGCACGATGGCAGGTGTCTGTCTCCCTTTTTAAAGATTGGTATTACTCTAGCCTCTCCCCAAGTTGGCAGGAGCTTTGTGATGCTTATAGAGTTAAGGACAGAAGTCAATAGGGGAACCCAGAATTCAATCTCTGCCTTATAAACATCTGCAGGGATTGCATCCGGTCCGGGGGCCTTCCCAGGCGGGCTTTCTTTAATGGCTGATTCCACCTCCTCAAGTGAAAAAAGGATTTGGCATGGAGTATCCCGGATTGAGTTTGTGGAATATGGATCCGGGTTGGGGTTATTTAAACATGCAGGTTTAGTGTAGAGCTTCTGGAAGTGCGCCGCCCACATCTCTCCATTTATTGCCATGTCCAGGTTCCTCTCGGGCATTTTTACCCATGGCAAGGGGGAATTAAAAAGTCTCCAAAAAGCTGACATATCCCCCATCTCCGATGTTTCCACCAATTTCTGCCATGCTTCCTGTTTCAGTTCCTTTTTTCTCTGTTTTATGGCTAGGCGATATTGATTTCTGGCCTGGCGTATTTCTAATTGAGGTTTAGGTTGGACACGCAGCAAATTCTTTAAGGAATTCAATGCCTTCGTACATTTTGAATCGAACCACCCATTTTGAACCAATGTACCTGTTTTAAACTGTCTCGTCAGGAGTTCTTTCAAGGTGCCCTGAATTTTAATGAAAGCATTACAGATATCATCGGGATTGTCCTTATTAGAAAGACAAGTATGGATCTCCTCCCTCCTTTTGTTGACTAGGTGTTTGAGGAGGTTTTTTGGGTTGATTTTATCCCATTTGACACAATATCCGTTATTTGCTCCCAAGATAATTGGTTGTTCGTAGGAATCTTTATTTGAGTTCCGGCTCAGCGATGGTCCCGGTAAGTCTATGGTCATGGACAGAGGATAGTGGTCACTGTGTGGATGGTCGAGTGTGTTCCAATCTTGTATTAACAAAGCATGTGCTTCAGAGAATAATAGGAAGTCTATGATGGTGTTCCTGCCTCTGCCATGAAAGGTTGGTTTAGGGGGGCATGGGGTCTGCTGGAGCTCATTTACCAAATGTAAGTTAAAAGAGGTCACGAAAGTGTTAAAAAGATCCCCTGTCTTTGTATGCAAAAAATGGCTGAAGATGGAAAAACCAGGGTCTGAGGCATATGTATCATAAATGTCACAACCATCTCTTTCTGTGTTTGGGCAGATATGGCAGTTTAAATCGCCCGCAAGAAGAATTGCACACTCTCCACCCAAGTTTTCTTTAATCGTAAGCATGGCTTGATGTATATTATCCATGACTTTCTCCAATTGGTCTGCAGGTAGGTTATTGTAAAAATTTATAATTAGCAATGACAATGACGGGGCGATGTCCAGTACAATTATCTGAAAGGAATCTCTCAGTAATGTTTTCCTAATCTTCTGACCGACTGTTACACTAATGTAGGTGCATAGACCCCCCTTGTGTCTGCCCCATTTAGTTGCAGCAGCCGGTGAATGGAATGTCTTAAAGCCTTGAAGGTGGATGGGAGAGATCGCCCAAGTTTCCTGGAAGCACAGGATGGAATACTGATTTACCACCTTTATCCAATCCGGTAGAATAGTTTTAGAAGAGAGTCCTGCTAGATTCCACGAGAGGAACTGTAAGTTGCCAGTTTTGTTCTTGTCTGCCTTGTTGTTAGAGTATGAATTGGCATTTGTACTGATGGGAAGACAACTTAGACTATTTTCTTTGCCCCTGTCAGTGGTTTGGACTCTATTATTTACCCCGTTATGTGGGGAGTTTTTATTTGGGCCCTTTTCATGATTAACCTGCTTATGATTGGAGTGAGCGATGGTACTCTCAGATCTCCTGCAGCCGTCATTTACTTGCTTCTCTTGAGCGAGTCATTCTACGTCTTCCATACCGCAGAGTGGCTCAAAGAAGTTATAACAAGGTATATTCCAATTTGGGTGGAAGAAGGAGGGGCGTTTGACATTGCCCTGTGGATAAAACTGTGGAGTCAGCGGTAGAAAGAGATCGTTTGAGGGAAAGGATATCTGGTTTCTTACTCCCTGGGTAAGGTGGTTATTTTCATACTGCGCAAATGAATGTTTAGGATAGTGAGATTTGTGTTGCTTAGAGGACATTAACGCTTCAGGGTAAAAATAGGCTAAGGGTTTTGGCAGAATTGGTCCCCTGTGGAGTCCCGAGAACCAGTCTGTGATATGTGCAATGACCCTCGGGTCTTTAAAGGTGACAATAACCACATCCCCTTCTATGTCTTTGGGGCGAATACCAACCCAGTCAGTTCTTCTCACCATTATTATGTCCCCATTTATATGAGGGGGTAGGGGCCTATTTTCCCTGAGCCAGAAAATCACCTTGTTTTTTAAACTGTGATGATTTTCGTATCCTCCTGTACTTGAAAGTGGTGCGACCCCCGTTAGTATGATAACATTTTTTGAAGCTGCCGGGGGTAGGTCGACATATCTTTTATCTGGCCGTTTATCCTGTATCACGGCAGGGTGGGTTTTTTCCCGGGTAGGAGGGGGATTTCCCATTTTTGCTGAGGCAATGAGAGAGTTGATTTGTGTCGAATTTGCCTGCGTATGAGGAGGCGCTTTTGAAGAAGCAGCTGGTTTTTGAGTGGTTAGTGGCTTCTTTGTGGAGACTAACGGTTGAGTTTTGCTCTGGTTTGATACCGGGGTTTGCTTAATAGGCATCTGTTCTTTTATCGATTTTTCACAACTAGGTTTCCCCCCCACAATTTTCGTGATAGTGGGATTAACTGTGGTGGTTGTGATGTTTGCTTCCTGTTTAGATTTGTCGCCGGATTTTAACATGGAGTCAGGATTTGCTATTTGGGCTTGGGTCAGGGTCTCCGAGAGAGTGTGCAGTTCAGTAGCTATTCTTTTCACTCTCTCGAGTATTGGTGATAATAATGCCTTCACAAGATGTTCCATGGCGTCCACAAAGTCTTTAATTGTAGGAGGGACGCAGGAACTTAATGTTTCCCGTGGTGGTTTTGGTATTCCTTCTACAATTTGTAGCAATTCTTTTGTGAGTATGTCCTTAGCCGGGGTTTGAGTTTTGGGGGTATTTTTTGTTGGTAATTTTTTCCTTCGTTTTTTGGGCGGGGATCGAATAATAGGCTGATTCTTTTTGGGTTTCTGTTTCCCTTTAGTCTCTTTACCTGACTTTACTACCACTGGGGAAGGGTGGAACATGGAAATCTTTTGTGTGGCCTGGGATGATGGAATTTCTATGATATCCGGCCCCACGAACTCCGCAGTCTTTGGCAGATTTGGTGTAACCAAGTCTATGAGGTCGTCGGATGCCGTGGTTATAAGATTAACAATTTTTAAAGGGGATGGGAGCAGAGATCCATTATTTGGCGGGAAGTAGGATTGAAAAACTGAGGGCACATTATCAGTATTCATTAAATCCTCTACCGTGATTTTTAAGGTGGAATTAAGTGGGCTGGGCTCAAGAGTAGGTGAGGGAACTGGTATGAGAATGTTATTTTTAAGTTGCTCAATAGATTGTCTCCTTGCAATGCGCCTCTCTGCCAAGGCCAGATCTCTATCAATTTCGCCCTTTACTTTGGAGAAGAACTTGTCCAGAGGGCCACAGATTAAGCTCCCTTCACCCATAGGTTGAGCTTCGCATCCAGGTTTCGCCATAGTTGTATGTCTCTTGGACGTCTTTTGGACGAGGACGCAGGTTATGGGGGTGGCCCGGCCTGGCCTAGTCAGGCCTTGGAGGGCCGTAGAGGGCCCGCCCTTTGCCCGGGCTTAGCCCCGGGCGTCCCGCACGCGTCCCGCGTAGCTGAGGGCTGTTTGCTTTTCTACGCCCCTCCTGACGCCTTGGATCGGCGTCAGGGAACGCGCCTCCGCCGCAAAGGCTGCCGGGACCTGTAGTCCCGAGGCGGCGGTGGCGTGCCTGGTGCTCGCGGTCTTCGGTCTCCTTGTGCCGGTTCTTCCTGGGCAGTGATGCTACTTGGTGCAATGCAGGAAAAGGTTAATGTCCTCTGCACTCCGCTAACGATTGCTCAAAGGAGAGCTCCCCCCGCTACACCGAGGGCTGTTTGCTTTTCTACGCCACTCCTGACGCCTTGGATCGGCGTCAGGGAACGCGCCTCCGCCGCAAAGGCTGCCGGGACCTGTAGTCCCGAGGCGGCGGTGGCGTGCCTGGTGCTCGCGGTCTTCGGTCTCCTTGTGCCGGTTCTTCCTGGGCAGTGATGCTACTTGGTGCAATGCAGGAAAAGGTAATGTCCTCTGCACTCCGCTAACGATTGCTCAAAGGAGAGCTCCCCCCGCTACACCGAGGGCTGTTTGCTTTTCTACGCCCCTCCTGACGCCTTGGATCGGCGTCAGGGAACGCGCCTCCGCCGCAAAGGCTGCCGGGACCTGTAGTCCCGAGGCGGCGGTGGCGTGCCTGGTGCTCGCGGTCTTCGGTCTCCTTGTGCCGGTTCTTCCTGGGCAGTGATGCTACTTGGTGCAATGCAGGAAAAGGTAATGTCCTCTGCACTCCGCTAACGATTGCTCAAAGGAGAGCTCCCCCCGCTACACCGAGGGCTGTTTGCTTTTCTACGCCCCTCCTGACGCCTTGGATCGGCGTCAGGGAACGCGCCTCCGCCGCAAAGGCTGCCGGGACCTGTAGTCCCGAGGCGGCGGTGGCGTGCCTGGTGCTCGCGGTCTTCGGTCTCCTTGTGCCGGTTCTTCCTGGGCAGTGATGCTACTTGGTGCAATGCAGGAAAAGGTTAATGTCCTCTGCACTCCGCTAACGATTGCTCAAAGGAGAGCTCCCCCCGCTACACCGAGGGCTGTTTGCTTTTCTACGCCCCTCCTGACGCCTTGGATCGGCGTCAGGGAACGCGCCTCCGCCGCAAAGGCTGCCGGGACCTGTAGTCCCGAGGCGGCGGTGGCGTGCCTGGTGCTCGCGGTCTTCGGTCTCCTTGTGCCGGTTCTTCCTGGGCAGTGATGCTACTTGGTGCAATGCAGGAAAAGGTAATGTCCTCTGCACTCCGCTAACGATTGCTCAAAGGAGAGCTCCCCCCGCTACACCGAGGGCTGTTTGCTTTTCTACGCCCCTCCTGACGCCTTGGATCGGCGTCAGGGAACGCGCCTCCGCCGCAAAGGCTGCCGGGACCTGTAGTCCCGAGGCGGCGGTGGCGTGCCTGGTGCTCGCGGTCTTCGGTCTCCTTGTGCCGGTTCTTCCTGGGCAGTGATGCTACTTGGTGCAATGCAGGAAAAGGTAATGTCCTCTGCACTCCGCTAACGATTGCTCAAAGGAGAGCTCCCCCATATTCATTTTGCCAGTGGATGGCTGGATTTCTCCAGGTGTATGAGGGCTGGCTGAAGGTGTGAGGGGTCATAACACTAGACCACGTTTTCTGAAGGCCAGCTGGCTGACTCTAAAGTCGACCTCTGAGGGCTAGCTGCGGGTCTCTGACGGTGCAACAAGCACCTTTGTAGGCCTGGTGGGGGTGCCTGTTGCACTCAAGGCAGCATTCCAAAGGGCGTTGTGGAGAGTGTAAGGACCATCTGAGGCAGCTGTGGACAGGTTGAGGGACTCCTGAAAGCATGCTAGAAGAATATAAAGACATGCAATGTGTCTCTGAGGGCCAAACCAGAATGTTCAAGGATCATTTGAGGATGGGGGGTTGTCTGAGGGTCACAGAGAACACACAATGTATAGCATGTATTGTAAAAGTATATATGCCTGGTCTAATGAATGGAGCATTATAAGGGCTCAACAGGAGCAACAAAAAAAAAAGATAATTTACTTTCCGGGCCGTTTTGTACATTTATGATTTTCATAAGCTCTGTTGATTAGAGTTATACTTTTCTCCCCATAGGAAATTAATTTGCCGCAAAAAATACAGGTATGCTTCATGTTCCCGAAGTTCATCTGAATGTTTGGGACCGTCTCCCTCGCCTCTGGTCCCGTCACTTCCTGTTCGGTTGATGTACTGGCCACAGGAAGGGGGTTTTCCTGCAGGTCACGTACCTGCGCAGCACTATAATTAACAGGGTGCCACCTCTCCATGTGGCGATGCATGGTGTATTTCCCAAAGCTGTACTTTTTTTCTGTCCCTCGGGACAGAACATTGTCACAGATGAGACATGTGACGTAACGGGCATTTACTTTTTTTTGGCCCCGGGCATTGTGAAGAATTGCCAGATATAATTACTCTTCACATGGGACCTCCTTGGCTCTTCAGGCAAAAACACCCTCCTCACTTGCTCCTCTTCCTCTTCTTCCTCTTCTTCCTCCTCTTGATTAAGGAGGACCTGAGGAGGTGGTCCATCCTTTTTTGGTGGTGGTGGTGGTGGATTTGCTCCAGCAGCTGCAGCTACAACACTTGCTATTTTACAAAATATGGAAAGTAAGTCTTCCTCTCACAAAGATGAAAGTCAGAGTGAGGAAAAAAGGTGGGGGCTTTCATCATTTGTGAAAAAAAATGTAATGAACCAATGAAAAGTGTTATTTTCAAGTCACATGACCTGTTACGCTTACGTTACGCGTCCCGCTAAACTCCCGGAGCGCTTCCGGGGTGCTGCGCTTCGCAACTCGGTTCGCGTTCCGGAACGCTTCCGGGTGCGCTAACGCGGCGCGTCATAAGACGCATTACGCGGCAACGCGATACGTCGAGCTTACGCGACGCGTCACGATGTTGTTTTCTAACGCGGTAGTTGCGCTAACAGAACGTTTACCGGTTCGCGGACCGGGTCGCGGCAACAAATTGAGCTAACGGGAAGCTGCCCGGTACGCGGACCGGTAGCGAAACAAAAAAAATAATTAAAATAAATATATATACATAAAAATATTATGTTAAAAACATATAAAATATATTTTTCGATTAAAAGAAGAATACATTTAACAGCTTTTGATATTTGCAAATAAAAAACCATTGAAATTCAATGAAAAAACCATAGGTTATAGACCATATATAGTTAGGAATTAGCATTTACAAAACCTTGAAAATTCAATGAAAAAACCATAGGTTATAGACCATATATAGTTAGGGATTAGCATTTACAAAACCTTATTTTCCTCACACAAAACCATTGAAATTCGCATATATAGTTAGTTGCACTAACTATATATCGCGCACCCGCAATCCACTGCTGATGATGTCACATATTACATCATTCATGACATGGTCAGTGACATCACTGATGACATCACTGATGACAACTCAAATGACATCACTGACAACATCACTGATGACATCATTCATGTGATAATACGATGAACCTCTTCAGACTCTAATATAACCTTAGATACACTCAGTGTAAACAGACACTCACAGATTGTCACTCATCCATGGAGTTACTCATACACCTAGTCAGTCATGCAAAGAATCAATCACACCTTCATTTCCTCAACTATACAGTTATACACACCTTACTTATTCAAACATATTCTAACACATATTTACTCTCTTATACAATCACTGATACAAGTTTTCAATGATCCATGCAGCCACTCACACATTCACTGGCTCTAATACACAGTAATTTATATATGTCAACTCTCACATGTACTGTGTTTTGCAAATGTACTTACTTTGACATGTAGCACTGAGATATCCATTCACTCACCAATACACTCATGCACACAGTCAACCACCCATACAGCTGTTTCCACATGCAGTTTTGAACCCATACATCTAGTGAATCAACTGTTCACACATCTATGCACAGAGTCACACACCTCCCAGCCACCCACACACACACTCACTCTCCCATACAAATACTTGGGCAACCAATCAATAACCCATATAGTTACTCATATAGCTACTGATCAACACATGCAGCAGTTTACAGAACAACAGATATAATGATGCACAAATTAAGACAGTTTAGTCACTAACCCATGCACTCAGTGAGACACATTTAATCACTCTCTCATACAGTCAGTCATGCACCTACTAAATCCTTCATCCAGACACTTATACATCCACTCATTCTTCAATATGTAAGACATATTTTAACTTTACAGAAACATACAGTCACTGGATGTTGTCATCAGTGATGTCATCAGTGATGTCACTGACCATGTCATGAATGATGTAATATGTGACATCATCAGCAGTGGATTGCGGGTGCGCGATATATAGTTAGTGCAACTAACTATATATGCGAATTTCAATGGTTTTGTGTGAGTAAAATAAGGTTTTGTAAATGCTAATCCCTAACCATATATGGTCTATAACCTATGGTTTTTTCATTGAATATATATATATATATATATTCACTGAAAAAACCATAGGTTTTAGGCCTTATATAGTTAGGAATTAGCATTTAAAAAACCTTGAAAATTCATTGAAAAAAACATAGGTTTCAGGCCTTATATAGTTAGGAATTAACATATAAAAAACCACTGAAATTGCTCCTATATAGTTAGTTGAACTAACTATATATGGCGCACCCACAATCCACTGCTGATGATGTCATATATTACATCATTCATGACATGGTCAGTGACATCACTGATGAAATCACTGATGACATCTCAAATGACATCACTGATGACATCACTGATCCAGACACTTATACATGCACTCATTCTTCAATATGTAAAACATATTTAAACTTTCCAGAAAAACAGTCACTGGATGATGTCATCAGTGATGTCAAATGAGATGTCATCAGTGATGTCATCAGTGATGTCATTTGAGATGTCATCAGTGATTTCATCAGTGATGTCACTGACCATGTCATGAATGATGTAATATGTGACATCATCAGCAGTGGATTGCGGGTGCGCCATATATAGTTAGTTCAACTAACTATATAGGAGCAATATCAGTGGGTTTTTTGTATGTTAATTCCTAACTATATAAGGCCGGAAACCTATGGTTTTTTCAGTGAATTTTCAAGGTTTTTTAAATGCTAATTCCTAACTATATAAGGCCTAAAACCTATGGTTTTTTCAGTGAATTTCATTTTTTTTTATATGTTAATTCCTAACTATATAAGGCCTAAAACCTATGTTTTTTTCAGTGAATTTCGAAGGTTTTTTAAATGCTAATTCCTACCTGAATAAGGCCTGAAACCTATGGTTTTTTCAGTGAATTTGCAAGGTTTTGAAAATGCAAATTCTATTAGCGGATAACGTTTAAATATGTCAATATCCTTGTGGGACCACCTGAGCAGCCCTAGGGATCCGATTTTTGGACCGGAGCAAGATGCTCTCTGATTGTGCCACATTTTAAAGGTTTTAGTATTCCGTGGCCATTTGCAAGGATGGGCTCTCGGTGCACAATCAATATTGGCACATATTATGTTCATCTGTCACTCTACGGTACTGTGGGGCCGAAAGCAGCGGGAACAGTAATTTGGTAAATGTGTATAAGGAACATCCTGAAAATCTAATTTACAGAAAGAACAACCTAAGCACGTGTATACATATGTGCGTGAATGGGTTGTTGTATAACTAGAAGTAATTTGGTGCTGCTTGCGAAAATTGGTTCGGCTACATTATTTATAATAAAGGATTGTGCTTCAAAATGTGAAATTGCAGTCACAGACTGATTCTTTTCTCCTGCAAATCAAAGTGTTGTCAAATAAATGATGCCTTGGCAACTGTGCAATTGTTTTACTTCTATCATATGCTACAGAAATAAAAAAAATTAAGTAACTTAAAACAAGCATTTACAATGCAATGGTCTCGGCAATATTATAGGTAGAGCTATTGGTATTGCTCATTATTTTTTTATCTTTTTTGTATCCTTAAATAAATGGCATTGTCATTTCTATTGCCATTAGCTTTTTTTTGCATATGTGATACCTATTGCATTAGCAGAGAGAGAGTGAGGTATTGAAATAGAGAGAGAGTGAGGTAGTGAGAGAAAGTGAGGTAGATAGAAAGTGAGGTAGTGAGACAGAGAGTGAGGTAGTGAAAGAGTGAGGTAGTGAGGGAGAGGGATGTTGTGAGGTAGTGAGATATAAGCATAGAGTGATGTGATATAGTGAGATAAAGAGAGAGAGGTAGTGAAATAGAGTGAAAGTGCGTTAGTGAGATAGAAAGAGTGAGGTAGTGAGATAGAGAGTGATTGAGGTAGTGAGTTAGAGAGAGAGAGAGTGAAGTTGTGAGCTAGAGAATGAGGTAGTGAGAGAGTGAGGTAGTGATGTTTTGAGAGAGAGAAGTTGTGAGATAGTGAGGTACACATATATATATATATATATATATATTTTTTGCATGACTTGAGCATACAATTCGATTAAGAGTATATATGCCCTATAACTCGAACATGTTAATGTAATGAGCATTGACAGTGAAAATGTGGCCACATATTGATCGAGCAAACAAAGCATTAATCTAGAGGCCATATTTAAAACAGTACATTGTACATGAGACTGTAACACATGAAACTGTAAATATAATGTATAGTTTGCACTGGAATATATAGGTATGTTTGTATGCGTCCAGGACTCAAGGGTATGTACTGTGATGTATGACACACATAGTTGCTTGCACATTTTGAACATACATAGTAATTGACAGCTTGATGTAGTTCTCCATAAATCATTGACAGTATGGCATAGAGGAGGAAAGGGGCATCTAAATTAGGTCAAGTTGACAAAGAATATTATCCTTTGACCAAAAAAACAAAAATAACGAAAGGAGTGAGTACATGTGGGTCTCCCACCACAAGGTGGCAGTGGAATACTTGAAAATCAGTTCTTTTCCCAAATGACAGTACCTCTCACAATCTCCTCGTCAGGTGTACACAGTGACGTATTATTTATTTTGACAATTAGCGGATTGGCACAAAACGTTCACCTACTGGGCTAGCGAAATCACACAACATAAGTGTTAACTTCAAACTAACACTTCGTACCAGCAAAACCCCGGCAAACCATGCTCCCTGACTAAAAGGCGGAAGACGCCCGTAAGGCAATCTTGCGTGAACAGCTGTCGAGAGGAGAAGCTGTGTTGATCTACACGACCGGCTACAATTCTCACCGCTTAAGGCAAAGTCTGTGTTACCAAAGTCTTAGTTCACATGCAGAGCTGTGCCAGTCAGCGCAACTGGCAATAATCCAACACCGTAAACTTCCTTTAGACAGGATAGCTTTCCTGTAACAGTAAGAGCACCGCACCCAGACAGAAAGAAATGTTGCGTTGATGACCTTTCCTTTTTTCCCTCAACAGATCTTGTCAACCCGCCTGCTCCAGTTGTATTTGAGGCAATCTGTGCCAGTCAGCGTGACTAGCGTGGGGAAGACCTTGCTGTTGTCTGCTCCTGGGGTAGTGTGAGGTGAATGATATGAACAAAGTACTCTTCATACAAACACCTTCTCAGATGCAGCTGCCTGGCGGAGGTGAATGACTTGTATCCAACTGCTTGTATTACTGAGCCAAATCCCCCTTCACGCTGTGAAACTCAATTAAACTCAGCAGAGCCCGGAGGGCCGCAAACCAGTTACGGACATCTAGGGTCATTTGCACTCCTGCTAACCCAGGCTGACTGCCTCTCACGCCTGGTCAATTAGGATCGCAATAAAGTGGTCGAAGGAGAAAGTGACGATGAGTTTAGCAATGAGTTGCAGGCAGAAAATGGCCGTAGGGTGCTTATCAAAATGTGTTTACCTGAATGTCGCCTGAAAAACACGCCACTGCTCTCCCAACACCACGGCGTCTCCTATTCTCCCGGGGCTCCCTCAGCACACGGGAGCCCCGCACCAGCCCACACTTCTTCCTCAGGCCAGCATCACCCGGTCTCTACCTCGGCACGGGAGACCGGACATCGAAGGCTTCCCCCAGGCAGGGGGAAGCGGAAACCACGTCCTCCCGGCCCCGCCCACAACCAGGTGGCGGCCATCTTGAGGCAGCTCGGGCCGCGGCTGTAATCTCGGCGGGGCAAAACGAGGGGTGGGCACCCTCGATATTAAAATAAAAAGCTGAAAATAAAAGAGAGAAGCCCCCCAAGGCCCCCCCCCCAAAAAAATTCTGAAAAATCGCGGGGTGCACGCACGGTGCGCGCTTACAGATATATAATTTGTTTCTCTTTTAATTTTCTCAGGAACTACTGGAGGGATTTACACTATTTAACCAAAAGCGTGATCTGCGTACCAGACACTACCATTTTGACAAATTTGGTGTAATTCCCTTCAGCGGTTCAAGCTGTAGCCGTGTCTAAAGGTCCTATGGAAATTAACATGGGGAAAACACGTTTTGGGACCCCCCTTTTTTCACAGCCCCCACTTGACTAATCCCCCCCAAACTTTCAGGGAAGGAGAGGAGCGGAGCGAGCCATCTTCTTTGAGAAATTTGCGAAGATTCATCAACCAGCGCCAAAGTTATTCCCAATAGAATGTTTGGGATTTCCTATGGAAACTAGGTCCTAACCGCCAGTAGGTATTATATATATATATATATATATATATATATATATATATATATATATATATATAAATATATATATATATTACCTACTGGCTATCGCCAGTAGGTATATATAGTTAGGATTAATTCCCTATGGCATTTCTGAAAATTCTATGTCTAATAACTTTGGCGTTTGTGGACGGAATCGGCTGAGATTTTCAGGAAAATGGCACATATTGTTTCTGAGCAGCCCCTGAAAATTTGGTGGGGTTTCGTCAAGGGGGGGCTGAGAAAAAAGGGGGGTCCCAAAACGCGTTTTTTACATTGAGTTTTCCATAGGGCGGTTGGACTCACTTTTAGCTCGAACGGCTGAATGGATTTGCACGAAACTTGGCAAAATTGTAGGGACTGTTAGCCCGATGTGCCTTTGCTAGGTCTCAATATATGTGCTTCAGTGAATTTTGAGAAATTAACGTTTAAATCAAGATATATATCTGTAACAGCGCTCCGGGCAGCGATCCGGTTTGCTTACTTTTCGCGTTTCGGAACTTTGCGCGCAGAAAGCTGATTGGCTCTCCGGTGTCTGTCAACATTCTAAACAGTCCGGAGCGGCCGCCATCTTGTCTCTCGGTAGGATCGAGAGAGAAGAAGAGGTGAAAAACGAAAGGGGAATTTAATGAAAGGGGGCAAGGTATCCCCCTCTTGACCCCCTAGGAATGTTGTTGGGGTTATTAAAGGGTCCCCTGGGGAAAAGAAAAAAAAAATGATTTTTCACGGTAGAAGCGCTTCACGGGCCGCGAACTGGGCCGCAAACTGGTAGCGAAACGGGAATTCGCCATTTTGTGCTTCGTTAATTAAATTATTAGGTATAAGGGGGTGCGGGAGACGTATCCTAATCCCCTATGTTTCCTGAGGGTGGCTGAGGAGGCTGATATATGTTGATACATCTCTTCCAGCGGCTGTGCGTGAGCTTTTTTTTTTTTTGCTGCGTGACAGTCCGGAGCGGCCGCCATCTTGTCTCTCGGTAGGATCGAGAGAGAAGAAGAGGTGAAAAACGAAAGGGGAATTTAATGAAAGGGGGCAAGGTATCCCCCTCTTGACCCCCTAGGAATGTTGTTGGGGTTATTAAAGGGTCCCGTGGGGAAAAGAAAAAAAAATGATTTTTCACGGTAGAAGCGCTTCACGGGCCGCGAACTGGGCCGCAAACTGGTAGCGAAACGGGAATTCGCCATTTTGTGCTTCGTTTTAATTGTTTAGAGACAAAAATTATCGCCGCACATCGGCCACAATGCATGAGTATCGTTGAAAAGTCAGCGATATTCATGCATTATCCAGCAAATGCTCTTAGCCGTGTTATCCACCTTCCATTGGATAACATGGTTAAAAACTGCTCTGTGCGTGAGTTTTTTTTTTTTTTTTTTTTTTTTTTAATGCGTGACGTTTGTTAACGTTCGATTCGATGGAAATCAGGAAGTGTTGACCACCATTTTGTCACTGCGAGTAAATATTTTGTTATAAATGAATCCTTATTGAAAAACATTGTCTGCGCCATCTTGCCTTTTTGTCCAATGCCACAATTTTGTCGTGCACGGCAGCCATTTTAGATGCCTTGACCAGGCCCACTCTCTGCACGCCGCCGATCCTCAGCATGGCTCCCCACCCTCGCAAGCATCTCCCCCATGCACTGGTCATCCCCGCTCTCTCTCTCATGCAAGGGCCATATACTTCCCCCCATCTGCGCTGCTCTTCTCTGAGAATCACACCCTGTGCCCTCCCGACACCTCTCTTTCACCCTATTCACTACCGCACCCTCTGACACTCCTCTTCCTCTGTGTCCGATTGTCCAGGCCGGACCTAGGCTATCACCTACCCCTGCGGATGTAGTTTATGGCCCCAGCTGTAGAGAATTCAGACATGCCAACCCTCCCGATTCAGGCGTGTGACTACTGATTTCAGTGCTAGTCTCCCGCCTCCCGATTTCTGCAAGCAAAAACCCGGGGGCATATTACGAACAACTAGCGATAATTTTTGTCTCTAACTTGTTTAGAGACAAAAATTATCGCCGCACATCGGCGATTTTTATCGCAGATAAACCTTGCTATTATCGCAGAAAAGTCAGCGATATTCATGTATTATCGAGCAAATGCTCTTAGCCATGTTATCCACCTCCCATTGGATAACATGGCTAAGAACTGCTCAGGGCAGGTGTTAGATTTTGGAGATATTCGCGCTTAGCGCGAATATCTCCAAAAGTTGGTAATAGAAGATAGCGATGTTAGGGACTGTTTCCAGTCGCTAACATCTTGGCACGCCACTTTGCATGTCATTAGTGATAAGTATCACTGACATGCAAAGCGGGGCCCAAGATGGTCGCTATCTCCTTTTAGCTGTCACTAACTGGTGTTAGCGACAGCTTGGTAATAGGGAGATATTTTTATCTCCGCTTTCTTGGCTTTTAAAGCCAAAAAAGCGGAGATAAACCCCCTTGATAATATGCCCCACGATTCCTTGGGGGTTTCAGCTGACAGTGCTTGGTATTGTGTTACATGGTAATTTTTCCAGGAAACGTCAGAGGGTCGATGCAGGGGTTCTAGAAGAGGTGATAAACCATTTAAGCCTCATGAACAAGCGCATGGTCTTTTAAAGATTTGTGAAGTACTCGGGGCGGCGGTGTGTGTGTGTCCTCTTTCAGGAGCGGGCGGGGGGGGGGCACTGCCAGCAACTTGCCAGGTCAGGTAGTGTTCAACACGTGCATCACCCTTTCTCTGCCTGCTATTGCGCTCCATGCTTCGGAAAGGTAAGAAAAAGAACGTGCATTTGAGTTTGAAATGTCCGATCCTGCAGCAGCACACTTCCAAAGCCCACACATGACAATAACCCGATTCAAGGCCCCATTCACCCGTTTTTAAAAAAATAGATAACACTCCAACAAAGTAAGATTATAAAACGTTATTAACTATTAACTATAACGAACGGAACAAAAACTAAAAACATTTAAACATTTTTCAACACAAAAAGCAACAATGGTTAGAAGCTGTCTTTTGTGCGAATAGTCCCAAGGCAGCACAACGTGCAGAGTTCTGGACGGCACCCAGGTGATGTCGCCTGGGTGCCGCACTGGTTTTGGGATCCTACAATGCAGCACAGAAAAACAGCGTGGGGCGTCCCGGGTGGTGCGGGGGGAGGCCTCGTCAGTAGCGGTCTGTTGTGCGAATAGTCCCAAGGCAGCAGAACGCGTTGAGATGTTGATGGGACTGTGTCCAGTGTCACATGGCTGACACAACATGTACGACAGGCACCCAGGTGATGTCCAGTAAACTGCCGCACTGGTTTTGGTATCCTACAATGCTGCTCCGAAAATTGGCGTGCGGCGGCCCGGGGGTGGGGGAGGCGGCGTGAATGGGCCTCCCCAGGTGGCGGCCATCTAGCTGAGTTGCGCTCGCTCTTGCGGCTACAGCGTCTCGCTCACCATGTTGTTGAGTTGCTTCCACTCTTGCAGTGCAGCGATAGGCGGCTGCCACATGGCTCTTAAAATGGCGGACGGCTCCTCGGTTTTGGGCCTGGCCCACTGAAATGGCCCTGGGACACCTTGGAACTCGGACGCTTGCCTGCTAGGGCTTGGGCTCCATTCTCGAAAAGCGTCCCCTCAGTCGTGAAGATTCTACAAAAGTCTTGGGGGCCCCCGACTCCCGCAGGCTTCCGGTGGGGAGCGGCTGCCATGATTGCTCGCGGAATGACCACGACGGAGCCACGAGATGGTGGTGCTCTCATGCTGACGCCAGCTTCAGTCTGAATGATCCAGAAACAAGGTGGGGCTTTCATCGTTTGGGAAAAAAAAATGTTCTAAACCAATGAAAAGTGTTATTTTCAGGTCATATGACCAAGCCTTCCATCTTTAGGAAACCAAAAGTAAAATGAACCAATGAAAAGTTTTATAAACAAGTCACATGACCTGTTATGCGGCATAGGGCTACAAAAAGCGTAGAAAATCCGTTGGCACGTGAGGCGGCGTCAGTAGCGGACCGATGTGCGAATAGGCCGAAGGCAGCACAACGCGCCGAGATCCGGATGGCACCGAGGTGGTGTCCAGCAAATTGCCGCACTGGTGTGGCCATCCTACAATGCTGCGCCAAAAGACGGCGTGTTCAGCTGAGTTGCGGTCACTGTTGCGGTACAGTGACTCAAACGCGCCGAGATCCGGATGTCACCGAGGTGGTGTCCAGCAAATTGCCGCACTGGTGTGGCCATCCTACAATGCTGCGCCGAAAGACGGCGTGTCCAGCTGAATTGCGGTCACTGTTGCGGTACAGTGACTCGAACGCGCCGAGATCCGGATGGCACCGAGGTGGTGTCCAGCAAATTGCCGCACTGGTGTGGCCATCCTACAATGCTGCGCCGAAAGACGGCGTGTCCAGCTGAGTTGCGGTCACTGTTGCGGTACAGTGAGTCGAACGCGCCGAGATCTGGATGGCCCCGATGTTGTGTCCAGCAAGTTGCCGCACTGGTGTGGCCATCCTACAATGCTGCGCCGAAAGTCGGCGTGGGGTGCCCCGTTGGCTTATGAGGTGATGTCAGTAGTGGACCGATGTGTGAATAGGTCGGAACCAGCACAAGGCGCCAAGATCCGAATGGCAAGTCCTGGATGTTGAGTGCCTCAGTTGAGAGTTCTGAGCAGTGCTTGTAAGACTATCTGAAGTTTATTATAAGAATCAGAGTAAGTTGAAGACTGTCTGAAGCTTATTTGCACCTTTTGCAGCTTCACTATTGCCCAAGGTGGTGTCCAGCGGAAATTTTTTCCTTTTCCTTTCTGCTTCTTTTCCTACAATCCGTTTCATCTGAAGACACGACCAGGTCCCTGAATGTGTGTAGGGGGACACTATTGAGTGAATGAAAATGGCGGCTTGACACAAAGCTGACTCAAGCGTTACTGTTGATGCTATACAGACAAAAATTGGTTTTCAGTTTGTACATTCTTCAGGTTTTTTTTTTCCATCCAAGTCTGATTGAGAGTTTGTAGAAAAATGGCTTCAGATTGTCCACATACTACTCTTCAACATTCTTCCTAAATGTAACAATGTGAAACTCACTAGGAGAACGGCTGTTTCTGTTTCCTTTCAAAATGCTGCCAACAATATTTTCTGAATGGAAGACACCATCTTGTAGCATAAAGGGCCGAAAGGGGTTCTGGTCTGGCCGATGGTTGGTGGAGACATTTTGACTATATCTTGGACCTGCCCGGCCTCGCCCAAAATGGCGCCGGTATAAATGGGACTCGTAACTCCTTGCCCGCAAATGTATATCTAGAAAATGTTATTGTAAGTGGCCCTGTCCTATTTTAATTACAAAATGTATGTCCACCGATTCCGCAACTGTTAGACACCTTAGTTCTTGCAACCTAATGGCCCGCTCGTTACGTTCCTCTACAGTGTAAATGTGTCCTCATCATATACGATTTCAGTTTGCTCCGTGGCCGGCCCACGTGGTTATAGGCCCGTATTTGTATACTGACATTTTCACAATAAAGGTTTTTAAAACAAAACACGGTAGTAGTATTTACATTGGTAAAGTTTTTACTTTTAGTCACTGTTTTCGAATCAGTAAAAGGCAAGTGAAATAAAGCAGTCCAATTACATGACGGATAAAAGGTATAATATGTAGGAACGCAGTAAAGATAAATGGTCAAGGGCAGTTGTGTTTTTCATGTCTGCAACATAAAGTGATCGATAAGAATCTGATAATCAGGCGTATCGGCGACTAAGACAGCAGGCCGAATCTCTTTTACTCAACGGCTCCGTCATGGAAGGAAGAAACGCCCTTTTTCTCGAAAAAGGAATATATTTTACTTACAAGACAGTTGTAAATTTTCCGGGAAAGTACATTAGCCTGGAATATTATAACATATGTTTGAAAAAAAAATATTGTTCGAAAACAATAAAAAGCGTAATTTTTAGGTCATATGACCAAGCTTTTCATCATTAAATTAACAAAAGTAAAATGAACCAATGAAAAGTTTTATTAACAAGTCACATGACCTGTTATGCTTACGTTACGCGCTGCGCGCCGCGCCTCGGATCACTTCCGGGTGCGCTAACGCGGCGTGTCATATAACGCATTACGCGACAACGTAGGTCAAGAATATAGTCAAAATGTCTCCACCAACCAGCGTTCAGAACACAACCCCTTTCAGCAGTCCAAAAAGTTCTGTTAAATGACAACAGAGGGGACAGGCAACAAGAACCATCAGTCAAAGAGGGGAGGGCAAGTTCTTCTCTTCCGGGTCATGTTGGGGCGCTACCGGAACTGATCGAATTGGTAGTCTACAGTGTTTCTGGATGTTTCAGACTAAAGCTGGCGTCAGCATGAGACCACTACCATCTCGTAGCTCCGTCGTGGCCATTCCACGAGCAATCATGGCAGCCGCTCCCCACCAGAAGCCTGCGGGAGTCGGAGGCCCCCAAGACTTTTGTAGAATCTTCACGGCTGAGGGGACGCTTTTCGAGAATGGGACCCAAGCCCTATCAGGGAAGCGTCCGAGTTCCAAGGTGTCCCAGGGCCATTTTAGTGGACCAGGCCCAAAACCGAAGAGCCGGCCGCCATTTTGAGAGTCCTGTGGCAGCCGCCTATCGCTGCACCGCAAGAGCGGGAGCAACTCAACTACATGATGAGCGAGACGCTGTAGTCGCAAGAGCGGGCGGTAAACAGCTGAATGGCGGAAGAGGCACAGTGTAGCAAAAGCGGGCGGAATGGCAACTAAAACGGTAAAGGGGCGCCCCACTACAGCTTGTCTTCAGGTCAAACGGATTGTGGGACAAGGTCCAGAATTGAAGAGTCATCAAAAGGCAAAAAGTTCCGCCGGACCCCGGGAGCCGGCCGCCTATGTCGGGGGCGATCTCAGGCTACACCAGTGCTATAAGACTTGGGGAGGGTGTCGGAGCCAAGCGTCTTCTCCGAGTCCATGGCCATCACACCGCCCCTCAGGGGCCTCCGTCAAGCTGTTTAGGAAGCTAACATATCACATTGTTTTCTTATGCAGTCAGGTCCACAAACGACACTCACTTACTTTGAGAATAGTGAAGCTGCAGTAGGTGGAAATAAGCTTCAGACAGTATAACAAGCACTGCTCAGAACTCTTAACTATGGCACCCAACATCCAGAACTTATGCTATTTGAGAATGGCAGTGACATCGAAGCATCTCAGGGACCAAAACCATTAACGTACTTTCACGTATGAAAATCTTACTTGGGGAGGGGGCAGGAGGGAAGCGCCCCCTCCCAGTCAGCGCCACCACACCGTATGTTGAAAATTTGAAGCCATCGTTCTACAAAGTCAACCAAACTTGGATTGAAAAATCTAGAAAAATGTACAAACTGAAAACCAGTTTTGGTCTGCATAGCATCAGTAGCAACGCTTGAGTCAGCTTTGTGTCAAGGCGCCATTTTGATTCAACAAAGCACAGGCATTGAAAAAGGCCCAAAGTCAGAACTCTAAACTATGGCACCCAACATCCAGGAGCTTGCCATCCGGATCTTGGAGCCTTGTGCTGCTTTTGATCTATTCACACATCGGTCCACTACTGATATCATCTTATAAACCAACGTTATGTAAATAGTTTTTTAATAAAATGTTTTACCCTGTTTCTTTGCTGGTGTGTTGTCTATATTTTTAATATTTGCATAGGGTTTGTCGTTATTTTGTGCGGGATGGGTGATGGAGCCGAGCTGTCTTGCAGCCCTCATGGTGTGGAGCTCAGTTCATCTCACTATTTTCGTATTTCTCATGAAGGGTTGTTCCTAATATTTCTATTTTAGCGAGGTCAAAAAGAGATCCAATTAGTGGCCTACTGATTTTGCTCGATTACTTTTATTTTTTTTACACAATTTTTCACTGTCTGCAAAGACTAAACAGAGTATTGCGACTTTGTGCTTGTTTGTAAATAGAGAATGAACCAAAGAGAACCAATTCTAAAACAGTAAATGCTTGGACAACAATCAATCAAATGGAGAGACAAGCAGGCACGACGGATTAAAAAGGGGGGAAAGGCTTGCGTTAACTACCGTTCACTATCTGCAAAGAGAGAGTACTACTAAGACAAAAGAGGGGAGGGGGGGGTGCAGCGTTCAAAGCACATCAGCGTGCATAAATACGAAAAAAATTTCATCTATCACGTACTTGACATTTTAAAGCTTTTCATATTTGCTATTAAAAAACCAATGAAATTCACAGAAAAAACCATAGGTTATAGTGGATATATAGTTAGGAATTTGCATTTACAAAACCTTGAAAATTCAAGAAAAAACCATTGGTTTTAGGCCATATATAGTTAGGGATTTGCATTTACAAAACCTTATTTTACTCGCATAAAACCATTGAAATTCCATATATAGTTATAAGCGCTAACTATATATCGCGCACCCGCAATCCACTGCTGATGATGTCACATATTACATCATTCATGACATGGTTAGTGACATCACTGATGACATCACTTATGACATCTCAAATGACATCACTGATGACATCACTGAAAACATCTCATTTGACATGACTGATAACATCACTGATGATATCATTCATGTGATAATACGATGAACCTCTTCAGACTCTAATATAACCTTAGATACAATCAGTGTAAACAGACACTCACAGACTGTCACTCATCCATGGAGTTACTCACACACCTAGTCAGTCATGCACAGAATCAATCACACCTCCATTTCCTCAACTATACAGTTATACAAAATTTACTTATTCAAACATATACTAACACATATTTACTCTATTATACAATCCCTGATACAAGTTCACAATGATCCATACAGCCACTCACACATTCACTGGCTCTTATGCACAGTTATTTATATATGTCAACTCTCACATGTACTGTGTTTTACATATGTACTTACTTTGACATGTAGCACTGAGATATCCATTCACTCTCCAATGCACTCATGCACACAGTCAACCGCCCATACAGCTGTTTCCACATGCACTTTTGAAACCATACATCTAGTGAATCAACTGCTCACACATCTATGCACAGAGTCATACACCTCCCAGCCACCTACACACACACTCAGTATCCCATACAAATACTTGGGCAACCAATCAATAACCCATATAGTTACTCATATAGCTACTTATCAACACATGCAACAGTTTACAGAACAACAGACATAATGATGTACAAATTAAGACAGTTTAGTCACTAACCCATGCACTCAGTGAGACACATTTAATCACTCACTCATACAGTCAGTCATGCACCTACTAAATCCTTCATCCAGACACTTATATATCCACTCATTCTTCAATATGTAAGAGATATTTTAACTTTACAGAAACATACAGTCACTGCATGTTGTCATCAGTGATGTCATCAGTGATGTCATTTGAGATGTCATCAGTGATGTCATCAGTGATGTCACTAACCATGTCATGAATGATGTAATATGTGACATCATCAGCAGTGGATTGCGGGTGCGCGATATATAGTTAGCGCTTATAACTATATATGGAATTTCAATGGTTTTATGCGAGTAAAATAAGGTTTTGTAAATGCAAATCCCTAACTATATATGGCCTAAAACCAATGGTTTTTTCATTGAATATATATATATATATATATGCTACTGGCGGTTTCCAGTAGGTAGTTATAGTTAGGACCAAGTTTCTATAGGAAGAGCATTTTTTGTTTTGCTTATAGCCTGGACGCTTTACTCGTCGGACTTGTTAGACGGTCCATACCGGCTCTCTGATTTTTCCCCAGAGGCACGCAAGGATTAATGAACCATCTATTGGCGTTTCCTTGATTCGAGGCCTGACTCTGCGTGGCACTCCCAAAGCCCGCTGATTTTTGACTGGATCCCTAGGTGCGGACCTCTTCCCCAGCTATCATTCGAATGAAAGTTTGATTCTCTACACCGTTGCTGATTTCCTCAGATGTTGTACTTTCCTCACTGATCAGCCCTTGATTTGATTTGCTCCCAAGAAGCGGTCATTGGATACCAGACGCGGAACCCAACTACCTACTTGAAAGAGCACAGACTACATTCTTGTAACCATCGTCCGGATGAGGTTGAAACGCTATCGACACTGCAACGCCATTTTGAGGCATTCTATTGGTCAATTTGCAAATAACGAAACTTTGTATATAACTGTAAATATCGTATATTGACCGTCACAGATTATCTTTCCACCCTGCGCCGCCTCACGTTGTCTTATAATCACTTGTGTCACTGCGCCGTTTATTCACTTACGCTTTGCCAGTACACTTTTGGTTGCTACGGCTACTGCAATTTGCTTGTGCCAGTGTGCTTCTATATGTAAAAAACAACTTTTAATTATCCCATGGTCTCCCTTGTTTTCTTTTCCCTGTGCTTTGTGATTTACTCACGCTTCTATTTGTTTGTTTACGTGATATTCCAGTTGAGACACTGTATTATCGTTATAATTAGTACCCGGTCTCACCTGTGTCAAAGGGTTTTCTCCTGTTGTGTTTATTCTTGCTTATAACCTTGGTATTGTTTGATGAATATTCATGAAAGTTTCAAACTAATTCTATGTTTATATCAGCTCCTATGTTGAAAGTATGGGGGTGATTCGTCAAGGGGGGGCCGAGATAACATGGGGTTCCCAAAACGTGTTTTCTCCAAGCAATTTCCATAGGAAACTTTAGAAAAGGCTACAGGTCGAACGGGTGAACGGAATTACCCCAAATTTGGCAGGGAGAAGGGCCTTGGTCTAGAAAGCACGCTTCTGTTCATCTGGTGTAAATCCGTTCAGTAGTTTTTTAGAAATATCGAAATTTACAGATATCGATATTTGGGAATTTTGCCATCTGATTGGCGGAGGCGTTACGAGCACGAGCTTGCTGCTTATTGGTTGGGAGGGCTGCGAACGGTTGCAACTAGGAAGTGTTGGCCGCTATTTTGTGATTCTGTTGAAGTGAGTAAGGGGAAAAAAGGGCAAAACAAGTAGGAAAGAAGAGGGTAGGTGTACTGTAACCTCGGTGGGGTGTTTAGGGTGTGTTATAGAGGGGGTGTGAAGTGAACTACTCATACCTACTGTCTGAAAGTGCTGGGCTACGGAAATTAAGTGAGGTATTGCCTAGAGTCTGATGCTGGTAAGGTGAGCTGCTGCGGGAGTCGGGGATTAAAGCGTGAGCCCAAACTGTGGGGCTTATTTACAAGCCCCTTGCGCCACTTTTGCATCACTTTTCCCATGTTAAAAGTCACTCAAAAGTGACGCAAGGGGCTTGTAAATCTGCCCGTGTGTCTTGTGATGTGAAGAAATGTGCCCTGGTGCTGCAGCACACCTGTGGAAGTAGTGTCAGCATGTGTTTATACCAACTAGAACAAACTACTGACCCCTACTGGTCTGAAAGCCCTGAGTATGGAAATATGTGAGGTAGTGTCTAGAGTCTCATGCTGCTAAGCTGAGGTGCTGCCGGACTCGGGGATGAAAGCGTAAGTCCAAACTGTGTGTCATATGCTGTGAAGTCATGTGCGCTGGCTGCTGTGCCACATCTGTCTAAGTAGTGTCAGCTTATAGTTATACTACTCAGAGAAACTTTTGTTTCCAACATTGTAACTTGTGTATGGTGCTTAGGGGGTGTTATACAGGGAGTGCAAAGGTAAATTTGCGCGTGTCAAATTAATACAGTATTTGTAAAGGGCAAACTACTCGCCCTTATGGGTCTGAAGGCCTTGGAGGCCGGCGTGGAATTTATGTGAGCTAATAAGTGAGCTATTGCCTAGAGTCACATGGTGCTGAACTGAGATGCTGCCGGAGTACGGAATTAAATTGTGAGCCCTGTGCTTTGAACTCATGTTTTCTGGCCGCTGCGGCACACCTGTTCAAGTAGTGTCAGCATGTGTGCATATGTACCGGGAGGAACTTTTGTTTTAAACAGTGTGACGTCTGTAGGGTGATTAGGGGGTTCTACAGATGGTGTGTGAAGTTCAATTCGGCAGTTTCGAATCAATCCGGTATTTGTAAAGTGCAAAAGCTGAAGTGCCAACGGACTCGGGGATGAAAGCGTGAGTCCGAACTATGTGTCATATGCTGTGAAGTAATGTGCTCTGGCCGCTGTGCCTCATCTGTCCAAGTAGTGTCAGCTTGTAGTTATACCTACTCTGAGGAACTTTTCTTTCGAACATTGTAACTTGTGTATGGTGCTTAGGCGGTGTTATACAGGGAGTGTGAAGGTAAATTTGCATGTATCAAATCAATGCAGTATTTGTAAAGTACAAACTA